>NC_057861.1:193038025-193090525 GCF_019393635.1 Dromiciops gliroides
GGCTTCAGGGTCCTAGGCTATTTCCATCTAGGGCTTACTGGAATAATGGCTGAGACAGTGATGATTTTGAGTCACCTGACATTAACTGCCTCCTATCTTTCTCACAGGGGGAGCAAGAAGCCTAATAACAATGGATCACAGAGTATATGGAAGGGAATAAAGTGTAACAAGACTAGAGGTAGGAAGGATGAGATTATGAGGGGCTTGAAATACCATACAGAGGATTTGATATTTGATCCTAGACCTAATAGAGAGCTCCTGGAGTTTTTGAGTAATAAAATGACATGGTTAGATCTGCTCATTAGGAAAAAAAAAAAACTCTGGCAGACGAATGGAAGATGGATTGGAATGGGGAAACAGAGAGACCAATCAAAAGACTACTTCACTGGTCTAAGAGTGAGATGATACAATCCAGTATCAGAGAGGTAACAGTGTCAGAGGAGAGAAGGGGACATATGTGAGGGATTTGTGATGGTAAAAATGATAAAATTTGGCAGTAGTGGATCTTGATGTAAGAGTGAGGACTTGAGTATAACACTAAAGTTGAACTAGTAACATGGGACTTTGGAAGAAATGGAATTTGAAGGGAAATGAGTTATATTTTGGGCATATTGAGTATGAAATGCCTATAGGACATCAAATTTGAAATGCCAAAAAGGCAGTTGTTAATGTGAGACTGGAGATTAGAACTAGATATAAACATCTGAGAATCATCTATAAAGAGATGATAATTAACGCATGAAAGCTGATCAGATCATTAAATGAAATAGTATAATGGGAGAAGGGGGCACAGAAAAGAATCTGGGGGGAAACACGTGATTAGTCAGGGTGATGTGGATGAGAAACCAGTAAAAGGTACTTAGGAGTGGTCAAACAAGTCAGAGGAGAACCATGAGACTGCATTGTTACAGAAACCTTGAGAGAGAACAAAGATTGTAGAGAAAGGTCAAGAAGGATGAGGATTGAGAAAAGGTCATGAAATGTGTGAACTAAAAGGTAATTTGTGATTTTGAAGAGAGAAGTTTTAGTTGGATGGTGAGGTCAGAAGCCAGATGGTAGGTTTAGAGAGTGAGAGGAGAGGAAGTATAAGCACTGAGTATAGAAAACTTTCTGAAAGTAAAGAATATAATGAAAGTATGGTCTCATAAATTGAATAGAAGCATAGAATAAATACCAGAATTGGCCCAGATCTCCAAAGATGACAGAGTACTCTGTGTTCTTCTACTCTGTCCTTTTGTACAACTAACACAGTAACTTTAGGGGCAATGCATGGGAACAATGAAATGAGTATGAAACTGAGATTAAGTGCTACCTGCTATAATTTTTTGACCACATAGCACAGTGCATAGAAGGTTGGCCTTAGAATACGGAAGCTGTTGGTTATGCCTTTGACACATTCTACCTTTGTGACTAGTGGAAAATCACTTGACCTTTCAGTGCCTAATTAAATTAGACGTTACAGAGGAGTTACTGATTTGCACTTACTGATTTGCACTTACGTTGGTGTTTCTATAGTGAAAGTTCACTACACAAATCAAATCACAGGTCTAGAAAAAAAGAGCTCCTTATTCACATATAAAGATCTATGAAAATATCTAGTTTTGTAAAGAAAGATATTCACTATCTTCCTTATCTTAAAATTAAAAACAAACTGTTTTCTTGACCCTCCTATCACCTAGTTATAATCTTTTCCCTCTCTTCCTTTCAAAGCTCAACTTCTAGCAAGAGTTTGCATGCACATCCTTTATACACAGACACGCGCACGCGCACACACACACACACACACACACACACACACCCCTTCAACACCTTATAATCTGGTTTCTGACTTCATTGTTCTAATGAAACTACTTTTTCTAAGGTTATTCATGATCTCTTAATTCTGAGATCCAATGACCTTTCCTAAATTTTCATTTATCTTGACCTTTTTAGAAAATGACTCTAGTGACCACTCTCCTTGTTGATGATCTCTCTCCACTTATTTTCACAATATTGCTTCTTTCTGTCTTCCCTCATTTAAGTCTCTTTCTTTGTGCAGCATCCTCTAGTCTGCCAATGGGTGTCTCAAGGCACTGTTCTCATTTCTTTTCTTTCTGCAATCTTATCCATTCCAAATTCCAGTGGTAACAATGTTTTCATTTTATGTAGAAGTCTTTCTAATTTATCTTCTGGCCCAAATCATCATAATTTGTGTTCTTAGATTTATCAAACATAGGCTACTGCAATCAATTGCTTCTGTATCTTATTTCAATTGAAATTTCTTTGAAAAACACCAAAGGTTTTATGACTTTTATAATATAGTTTGACATTTAGTAAAGCTATTACTCCTTGATTTGTACTTCCACCTCATTGTTTCTCTTGGGATTCTATATCTTTTTTTTTTCTCCTCCAAAGGAATTTTGTTATTGCTTTCTCTGGTTCTATAAAGTATTTGGCTAGTTAATTGATTGGTGTAGCACTAAAGGTGCAAAGTACTTAATATAATTTTCATACTGACATGAAGTAAACATAAGTAGTAACCATTTTTCTATGTATCTGCATTATTTATAGAAAATTTCTCTAAGTCCAACTTGGTTTTCTTCTATATATTTGAAGTATTTTGTAGCTATTTTGAAAGGAATTCTCATATTCCTGCTTTTTGTTAGTACTGTATAGAAATATTGCTTTTTGTGGATTTATTCTATATGCAACTACATTATTGAAGCCATTAATCATCACAAGTAATGTTTTTACTTATTCTAGGGAGATTTACCATTAAATCATCTGAAAATAGAAAAAAATTTCCCTCATTTTAACAACATTTACATACTATTATTTTTGGTTTTGTCTTTCCTATAGCTAGCATTTCTTTCTTTCTTTCTTTTTTTTTTTAGTGAGGCAATTGGGGTTAAGTGACTTGCCCAAGGTCACACAACTAGTAAGTGTTAAGTGTCTGAGGCCGCATTTGAACTCAGGTACTCCTGATTCCAGGGCCAGTGCTCTATCCACTGCACCATCTAGCTGCCCCTATAGCTAGCATTTCTAAAATGATGTCGAAAAGGAGGGAGAGAAATTATCTTTATTTTATACCAATTTGTGATGCGAGATATTGTAGAGCTCCTACATTACAAACTAGCTCTGGATTTTCAATATATACTGTTTATTATACCAAAGGATTCTTCCATGCTTGTGCTTTTTTAGAGTTTAAAACCCCCCACAAATAACATATAGCATATTTTAAAAGGCTTTTTACGTATTAAAACAACTATATGGTTTTTATTCCTCTTTTTTTTTTTTGCAGGGCAATGAGGGTTAAGTGACTTGCCCAGGGTCACACAGCTAGTAAGTGTCAAGTGTCTGAGACTAGATTTGAACTCAGGTCCTTCTGAATCCAGGGCTGATCCTTTATCCACTGCACCACCTAGCTGCCCCTATGGTTTTTATTTTAGTAGTTTATATGATTATGCCAATTATTTTATGTTTTATTAGAGTTTTGATAAGAATTTGATTTGTTCACAGTGGATTATTTTCTGAATATATGGCTATATATTATCTTTATATGTGATCTTTATGAACATGAAATTTAAAAACTCTACTGATATTGGTTTATACCTGTCTTTTTCTGCTTTATCTATCTCTGGTTTGGTTATCAGGAACATATTTATTTTACATAGCAGATTATGGCAGTGAACTTGATAGGATTCACTTATAGATCCAGGGGGGTTGTTTTCTAAGTTGGAGTATTTTCTTTCTTCTCTTCTTCTGTCTTTTTTATAGGTACTCAGTGAACTACGCTCGGAGTTAAAAAGAAGCAGTAGACTAATCTGGATTGCTCTCAAAAAAAAAAAAAAAAGAAAGAAAACCAATAAACCCCAAAACACTTTTACTAACCCTAAGCTTCCAATAACAGTAAACATTTGTTGTTGTAAGATAGGAAAACCTGGTATAATTGTCTCTGAAAAACAAATTATGAGTATAATACAGGTGGGAATGGAAAGGGTTTGAAGAGACTGGAACATATATCTGGTGAGGTACTCTGAAGAACTGTAAGAAAATTGTATGACAAAGAAAAAATGAGATGGTCACAAGTCACAGTTGGTCAGTCAAAAGTGCTCCCCTGGTATCTCTGTGATGTCAGGAGAAGTTAAGGAAGGTCCTTCAGCATGTTGGGTGGACTTCCTGTAGCAAACTTTTGAGGTATGGCTAAGAGTTGTACCATATGGTCAGGCATGGAAGGAATGTTACTTGCATAATTGGAGGGAACTCCTAAATTGATGAGATCATAGATCCATTTGAGTACTGAGAAACTCATTACCTTCTTTTAAATTCTCAGTTTTTCTGGAAGTTACTTGAGTGTAATAGTCCCTGATAATTCTCTTATAGAGGTTGGCCCAAAAGTCTTGGTCCAGTTACATGCTTTAATTGCACTAAAATTTTTTGGCTATCCTGTATACATTGTAAATTCATGTTTTACATTTTTAAATCTTAGTAATTATTTTTTTCTTGAACAAGTTAGCTATCCATTCTGTTTTTTTTCAAAAATGTAGCTCTTTTGTCAGTTCTAAACCTTTTTATTTTCAAATTTTTCTATTTCTCATTTAATTTTCAAGATTTTGTTAATATACTTGTAATTTGTTTCCTTAGACTTTCTGAATAAAGTTTTCAGAGATATACATTTTCTTCTGAGACTTGGTTTAGCTTCATTCTGTAAATTTTGGTTTGTCACTTCATTATTATCATTATCTTTTACATAATTACTTTTGTTTATATGCTATAGGTTAGCTAAAAGGTTTAATTGATGATATTCTTTTTCAAAGAACCACTTGTCTCATAGTTGTTCACTAATCATATTGATTCTCAAGTGATGGAGAAGATCATAAAAGATAAAATAGATAATGTTAACAACATACAAATTTTTTGGATAAATAAAATCAACAAAGATTAGTAGAAGCATATTGGAGAGTACGACTGACATTTGCAACAAATAAGACTAAGAAAAATATAAATATCCAAGATACATAGGAAATTGACAAATATTCAACTTCTAGAACCAGTCCCCAATAGATAAAGGTTCAAAGAAAATGAAATGTTTTTAAAATAATTGCAAATTATAAATAACAATATGAAAATATCTAAAACATTTATAATCAAGAGAAATGCAAATTAATACAGCTCTGAAATTTATTCACATTATGCATATTGGCAAAATATGGGAACAATAAATATTGGAGGAACAATGGAAGATAGGCACACTGATGCATTATTTTATATGGAGTTCATAATTACTCCAACTGTTCTGGGTAACCATAACTAATTCTGTAAGAAAAGCAATTAAACTGTCCACACCCTTTGACTGCCATACCACTTGTGGGCTTATAGATGAATGGATTGAAAAAAGAGAGGGGCAGCTAGGTGGCGCAGTGGATAGAGCACCAGTCCTGGATTCAGGAGTACCTGAGTTCAAATCCGGCCTCAGACACTTGACATTTACTAGCTGTGTGACCCTGGGCAAGTCACTTAACCCCCATTGCCCCCCCCAAAAAAACCCCAAAAAAACCAAAAAACAAAAAAGAGAAACACAGGTTTAGTATATTCCAAAAAAATTTTACAGCAATACCCTTTTTTTTTTTTTTACCTGGAAACACACTGGGTGTTCATCAATTGGGAAAAACAAAACAAAACAAAAAACCCCGACAACTATATAAATATAATGAAATATTGTATAATAAGAAATGTTCAATAAAAATTCAGAGAAACATGGTAAGATTTGTATAGATGACGCTGAATGGAACACATAGAATCAAAAGATAAATATACAGAAAGACTATAACAATGTAAATGGAAAGATCGTTAAAAGGAAGTTGAACTGAAGAAACATTCAAGGTCCTAGAGCACAGATAATGAAACATACATTTCCCCCATACAACAGAAAGATGTGGGACTAAGATGATGGAATATTGTATATACTGTCAGTCCCACTCACTATCTAAAAGTCTGCTTAATTGCTTTGCTTCCTCACAAGGGATGTTTCAATGGGGGTTAGGTAGGGTATGTTTTGGAGGAGGTGATATTACTGTGATATAAAGACAGAGTGAATCATTAAAATCTATTTAAAAAAACAACAATGACATCTAGTATATGTCAGTTTCTTTCTTTCTTTTTTAAAATTCCTGTCATTGCTGATTTTGCTTTATTCTGAACACCTGCTCTGTGAGGCCTGATGGGGCAGGATTATAGTATAAGATATGTCTCAATCCATCATTTTTCAAGGCTTCCCATCCTATCTCCTATGCCTCCATTTTCATTCCCTCTATTATTACCTTACTTCAGGTTTTCATCACTCTTTATGTCTACTATTAAACCTTCTAATTGGCCAAAACTGACTTAGTTTGGTTTTCAAGGCCTTCCATAACCTAGCTCAAACAAATAATTCCAGTTTCATTTCATACTATTCCTCTTTATGCATTTGAAAAGGAAATAGAGAGTAGTGGATAAGGTACTGGATTTAGAATCAGGTTCAAATACATGGATTCAAATCTCAACTCCCACATTTAGTAATTGACTGACCACAAGCAAATATCTTAACCTCTCTAAGCTCTATTTCCTCATATGTAAAATAGTATACCTTTGATAACTTCTTCAGTGTTTTTGTGAAATTAGGCAAGGAAAGTACAAAGAAAGCTTAAAAGAACAATGTACATGTCAGTTATTATATTATTATATTCCATGGAAAGAAGGCTACTTATTCCCCATTTTCATTTCAATTCCCTACTGACATGTATTTTCACATCCTGTATTTCTACATGGAATGGACTCATCTCCCACCTTGACACCCACTACCTTATGAATTTCTCCCCATTCCTTCAACATTCAACTTAGAGGGTATTCATATTCCCTCTATGGTGTTTCCCTTGATCTATGTCCTGTCTGCCACAGTAATTCTGTGTATGTTAAATTAAGCATTTTTTGATGGAAAGAAAGAGCTTTCTTAAGGGCATCATTGTGAATTCAGTCCTTATGTGCACCTGTCTTAAAAGTCACTTATTCCTTGAAATTTTTAAGCACTGGAAGAAGGAATGGAACATGGTATAGTTAGAGCAAGGGCACAATGTGTTTTTCACTGAAGAGCAGCTTAAGATCATTGAAAGATTGGACAATTTGGCCAATGCAATCCAGACAACTTGCTTCCTTCTATTATATTTAGGATCCAACCCCTTGCTCATTTACTATATTTCCCCAAGATATATACAGGCAGCTAAGTGGCACAGGGGGTAGAATGTTAGAATTAGAATCAGGAAGCCCTGAGTTCAAATCCTGCCTCAGATGTTTACTAGCTATGTGACCATCTGCAAGTGTTTTAACCTGTTTTTGTTTCAGTTTCTCCCTCTGTAAAATGCTGATTAAAAATAGCAGCTACTTTCATAGAGATACTGTAGAAACCAAATGAGATTATGTAAATGAGTTATGTAAACTACTTTGAAAACCTTAAAGTGTTATATAAATGCTAGACACCACTACCCACCATTATGATTATAGGATGTTGCAGACTAAATTGTTAGGTCTAAATATGGTTTCTCTATTGCTGCTGATAAAAACAGATGAAAGTAGACTTTTATGGAAACAGTAATAAACTTATTGTACTCTTGTCAATTTCACCTATGAATGTATTTTAGATGATATAATTCAAGATGATTTCATGCCAAAATTTCTATAGATGCCTTTCTGTTTTCCTGTTTAAGCTATTTTTATGAGGAAACACTGCTCTTAATTTCCACCATATTCCTTTGTGGTGATAAATAAATCTTTGGGTGTTATGCTTTCTCTTTGGCAAGGAGATATAGGTTTTGCAAGACAAGGTATTTTCTGTGATATTTTGTCCTCCTCATTATGATGACTGCTTTATACTGGTTAAGCTTTTGATGATAAAGCCAGTATCTTTACTGTTTTCAATTACAGTTCTAAAAAAATCTGTGAAGTTCTTCGTAGAACTGAATTGTAGAGTTACTTGGATTAAATGAACATAAAATGCTAAGAACCCCACAAAATTATACCTGAATAAAGTTAGAAATGTTACATATAATTTCACATCAATGTATTGCTTACATATAATTACAGTATGGTAATGGCTGACTATTAAAATCAATAAAACATAGTACCTGTTTTGTCTGTTAGCAAATAAACTAAACGTCCAAGTTCTTCTGGTATTGTACTGGTTCGGACAACTGTTCCAGGAATATGTTCATCCCTCATAATCATCCATCCATAGGCTGCTTTGCCCATATCCAAGTTCACACGCAAACTGCCAAATAAAACCACAATACAATTTATCATTGTACATATACAGATAGGAATCTTTTCATTCTAAGTGTTAACCCAGAAACCTGTTTACATAACACTTGTCTTTAACACTGCATTGAAAAGAATATATGATGGTCTTTTTGGACATTACAATAAGCTAAATTATATGAAGAATTTCATAGAGTATTTCATAAAGTATTTCTTCAGGGTTTTTTCACTTCGGTCCTTCATCACACCGGATAGAAAGATAGTCTTTAGGTTTCCCTAAATTGGATCTAAAACATTTTGAGGATTTAAAATCTAATGCTATTTGATTATAAATCACAGAAGGTTTGGGTCACAAGGGATGTTGGGGATTACCTAGTGTAATTGCTTAGTTTATGGAGTCAGAGAGAGAAACTTGACTTAACCAAGATGATGGTAGAACCAATATTAGAATTTAGAAGCCCTGATTTCCAGTCTAGTATTGTTTTCACCTATAGTATATTGCTGTTTAGCCTCTTTTCCATCCAAGGTTAACGTTAGCTATAGTTAATGTTCTATACTTAATCTGATGTTGCAGTCACCCTACTCATCATCCAAAATAGTTAAGACTTTTATAAAATATAATAGGAATTCCTATTAAAATGAGTTACTAAAAATGAGGCAAAACATCAGAACACAAGGTCTAAAGTAAGGATAAAATATATTCTGATTGTTCAAAAACATGCTGTAAAGAGAATTCCTATTAGCTGTACTAATGAGGTAGTCAATAATCACCTCTTACAATCACTGCCAAAATGGCATGCTACTGGAATTCTTTATTCAGAAATCACAAAGAAAAAACATCTACATAGCTATATATTCTGCAATTGGCAGGCACTGAAACTGTATGAAAGGGTTCATTTTGCAACCATTCTCTGAAAATTAAAAACATTTCTGGCTGCTTTCAAGGAAAATTTAACAAAATAAAAGTAAACTTTTAATATTTCATGTTATTTGTGATGGCAATTTACTTTAAAATAGTCCTAATTTTATGGCTAAATCCTGAATAATAATATTTTTTAAAAGCAATAGCAAAAACAACAAAGATACTCATTCTCAAGCATTCTATTCTTGTAGGAAACATAAAAGCATCATATAGTATCTGATTTTATTTCATTTACTTTGAGATTGGTAAAGATATCTTGTAGCTCATTAAGGAAATTATGTTAAATCCAATGGACTCTAAGCAATCACATTTTCAACTTTATGGAGAGTATGGGAGGGTTAAGTACTCCCTCAAAGTTGGAATTTCCAGATGTTAAGCTTTAATGGCTACTAATAAATGGCACTGAAAAACTCAGGCTGTATTCAAAAAGAGTTGAGATAAAATAGGCAGAAATAAAAGGATTAAGGGTAAGAAAAGAGCTACCAAAGTTCATCATTTTAATTTCACTACACTGTCTTTATAACTCAACACAGATTTCATTACCTTTAGCTCCAAATTCTAGTCAGTGGCAGCACAGATTAATATAAAAAGCCCTGAATTCCAAATCGGAGTCTGGGTTCTAATTCCAGCCTCTTTCTGTCTGTTTTGACCTCAGGCAAAGTACTTAACCTCAATTTATGGCCTTGGTTTTTTCATTTACAAAATGCAGAGATTGGAGTAGAGTGCTCCAAGATTCCTTCAGTTCTTAAATTGAACAATTCCTTAGGTCCTTGTATACTCTCAAAAATGTTTCTTTTTCTGTCCATCAACTAAGTTGCAGTAGTCCTATAACTAGAACAATACAATTCTAATTAATCCTTTTATTCATTTAATAAACATTTTAAGTGCTTTTTATATGCCAGGCATTTGCTTACACTAGGGATAAGAGATGCAAACCCAAAATAATTCCTATTCTCAAGAAGCTCATTTTCCACAAGATGATTATATTTTACTGAATATACCTTACTGATTACATATTTTCCATCAATAATATTTTACAATAATAGTATAATACAATAAATAAGAAGCAAAGAAGACTGTAGCTTAACTGGATGCCAGTAAATCACTTTTATTTCCTTTTCATCTTATAATAATGATCAAATATGAACAAAGTCTTATGGTAAAAAACTGATTACAAGGGGTTTAAATAAAGACTAAAATCCATACTTATTCTAAGTTTATTATTCATCCTTATGGCATAGAAAATTTAAAGATGCCACAAATTGTACATTAAATGTCTATGAGGACAACAAATAAAAATCAGTTTTATATGTAGCCTAAATTGAACATAATGGATAGGCTGAAAAGAGGTAATATTAGAATTTGTCTACCTTACTAAATAAAAATAAACAAAATAAGCTGATTATTATTTTGTGGTAGAGAGGTATGAAAATGTGGCTGCTATGGCTTTATAGCCTAACTTATTATGTTCTCAACAGAGACTGACTTATTATTTGCTCAGGGTATCTTTGGGCAGCTAGGTGGCACAGTGAATAGAGTACTAGACCTTAAGTCAGGAAGACTCATCTTCATGATGGCAAATCTGGCCTCAGATACTTACTTACTAGCTGTGTGATCCTGGGCAAGTCACTTAACCCTGTTTGTCTCAGTTTTCTTATCTGTAAAATGACCTGGAGAAGGAAATAACAAACTACTCCACTATCTTTGCCAAGAAAACTCCATATGGGGTCACAAAGAATTGGACATAAATGAATAACCACAACAAGATATCTTTTTTTTTTTGGTGGGGCAATGAGGGTTAAGTGACTTGCCCAAGGTCACACAGCTAGTAAGTGTCAAGTGTCTGAGGTCAGATTTGAACTCAGGTCCTCCTGAATCTAGGGCCGGTGCTTTATCCACTGTACCACCTAGCTGTCCCCCAACGGGATATCTTTTGACAAGGGCATACTACATGTGACTTTTTTTAAGGTAGGTCAGTGAAAAATATAGCCTTTACCCCATTCTATGTAGAAAATGTGCAATTAGTCACAAACTAGAATGCTACAGCTAATTTGGGCTTTCATAACCTAAAAGAAATGCAGGTATCCCTGACAGAAGAGAACAGAAAATCTTCAAATTGATATAAGACTAGCAACCTAATAATTGATAAAGCAGAGCTATTGGGATGTTAACTTATTGACAATTTATAAGTATAGGTAACAAGATGACAGTTTATAAGTACAGGCAATGATTATAAGGAAAAAACCAGGATGGACAGGTTTTGAGATAAAAAAAGTAATTGTGATGAAGGTTGTTAACTTATTAACTTGAGAACTTAACTGCTAACATTTGCAAATTAAAAAAAAAAAGAAAAGAAAGGCATTTTTTTTCAAAGACAGAGAGATAAGAGACCTTTCTTCTTGAATGACTTATGCATTATATTGTTTTCATTTAGGGAAATTAGCTAGGTTACTCCTGTGGAAACTTTCAGCTCTACAGTTCTCAGAAAACATAAATGCATAGCATGTTTTACGGCTATAACATTTTTTAGAAGGAGGACGTGGTATTAGTATTAACTGTATATCGGGACAGCTAGGTGGCACAGTGGATATTTGTGTTTATCATATGCTAAAAAGAAATTGGTATTGGAGATACCACCAAAACCATGGTCCCTGCTCTCAAAAAACTAAAATTCAAATGAAACAATATACAAACAGCTATGTAAATACAAGCATAGAGTCAATGGTGGTAATTTCTGAGGGAAGTCAGCGGTGGGGATAGGTTGGGGGGGGGGGTGGGGAGAAAAAAACCATGAACTTTAGAAGGTAGGATTTGAACTGAATGTTGGAGAAGCCTGGGAAGTCAAAAGATGGAGCTAGGAAGGGAGAACACCCCAAGCATGGGGGACAGTCAGTGAAAAGGCACAGAGATAGGAGTGTCATAGGCAATAACTCAAATATGTTTAAATTGAGCACAATCTTATTTATTCTATCAATAAAAGAATATGGAAAATGCACATTTAAACATGATATAAAATTGGAAAAGTATCTGGGTCAGTAAAGGGACTAACTACAGAAAAGTTAGTATAATTTAGTACAGAAGAAAAGGTAAAATAATGAGAATTGGATTTATTTGTCTTGAGAGACTGTACCTTAATTGGTCACACGATAAATGCAACTAGTTGGGAAGATCGGAGAGTGACAGTTAAGCAGAAATCTGAAAGCATTATCTCAAGATATCTTAGCTATTTAGAACTCAAACATAATGGTGAAACAAATGAATAGTACAACCAAAGTACAAACCGAAGGAAGATAATTCAAGCTATATTTAAAAGACTAAACATCACAGCAGGTATACAAAGAAACACTTATTTAGTGGCAGTGGCACCAGAAGCCACAAGACTTTCTTATTTCACTGTATGTTAAAAATAAATGTCTTTCATTATACAGAAGATTGGTGAGACATACCTGGTACACTATTTAAAGCATTAGACCCTGTTGTAAAGATACTGCAACTGGGACTAAATGTCTTCATTGAAGAAAATTAAATCTAATCATTTAGCATTTGATTTTCTTAGAATTACAGCTTTTAAATTTACTCAATGACATACTAAAAAGATAAATGTAAGAAAAATATTGTTTTCCTTCAACTCAGCAGTTTTGGCTTTGTGTGCTCAAGGGTTAGGATAGTGCCCGACATACAGTGGGTACTTTAACAATGCTTGTTAATTAATAGGCAAAGGACACTTTATATCTTGATATCTTCTTTGATTCATAGTGGACAATTTTGCGCAATAAGAAAAAAATCTTTTTAAAATTGTGTCCCTTTTCTGTAGATTTCAAACCCTAAAAAATGATCTTTGCTATCATAGTTTTACTTTTAAGATTTTTTAATGCCTTTTTGAAAATTGGAAAAGCTAAGCTTCTATTTGTAAACCTGTTAGTCAAACAGTTTGGTTAGTGAAGGATAGTGAAGTCAAGGTTAGTCAAACTAATTGTATTGAAAAAACCTCATAGGTAAGCACAACGAATTTATATTCATCATATTGATTAATTAGCACCCCTAAAACAGACAAGAGACTATTTAGACTAGGTAGAAAAGTTGCTCAAAGCTTGCTGACCATGAATGTCTTTTTTTTCCTATACCATACAATTTATTAACTCAACTATCTTAACCAGATCCCAGTATTATAAAACTCATGAAGATCAGAATTTGATTGGAAATTTACTCTGAAATATTTCATTCTTGAATGCTGTTTTATGTCTAGTGTTATGGGCCCAGAGCACCCCAGAAGTTCTTTGGGGGTACATCAAAGAACCTTCTCCTTGAGAAACTAAACCAAAGGACAGACACACCTAAGAGATAAGTGAACCAGATCAGACTGAGCTAGCTCCAGGACCCTGACCATTGCAGTCTCCCTCACCCCTGGGGAGATAAGTTTGGGTGTGGCTGCTGCTTTTGTGGCAAGAGGAGCAGAGAGATGGCTTGAGACATCCTCAGCCACCCCTCACCCAACTCCCCCAGTCACCACCAGTAGGGGATGGTCCTCCCTCAATAGGGGAACTTTCCACAGTCAGACGATCACCTCATCGGACCACCATTGGACCTCTATAAAAGTATCTGCCTGTCTCCTGCTCAAGGAGATTGGTATCTTAGAGCCACGCTCAGTGCCATGCCTTTCTCCCCATGAGAAGAATTCCAAGGATTTCTTTCTTGGTTTCCCTTCCCCAGCCCCTAAATAAACAATTTTTTTATTCTATTGGATTTGTGTGCAAGAGGGTGTAATTCTTTAAAGAGGAATTCCTAAGGACCCCAAACTCCTATCCCAAACCCCCTACCCTATTTTCCCCATGACACTAGAAAGAAAACAACCTGAAACTTGAAGAAAGAGATTTGAGCGTAGAAATTCTGTTTAAAAGATAATGAATAAGACTGAAGAGACTAACCTGTCCATATATGGATCTCACTGATAACTCCTGATGTGAGAAGAGTTGAATCCTGGTGCTACAAAGCTGTTCAAAGACACTATAATGAAGGCCAAATAAACCTAAATATGTCCTCTTAAAATATACAGAACACATCACATTTAAACCCCATGATACCTGCTAGATTTAAACACTAATTTTATTACAATTAAACCTACTGCCTTTAACCCTACCAGGTGAAAAAAGTTCCTGAATGCTTTTCTAGAAAACGCCTAAGAATCTCCTCAGGAAATGAATCTGCCTGAAATAATAAACATGCACACCTCCATAAATAAGATGTATTTTTAGGGTAACCTCAAGTAAGCAAAGGAAAATAGAAACCATTATAAATAAAAGTTTCAACTAATGAAATAAAAAGCTTTCCATGAAAAAGAATATAACCATAAGGCAAAAATGAATATTGAGAGGCAATCTGACTCAAGGGAAGGTAGCAGAACAAAAATTGGCTGGGCTTTGGAATTGTGGTTGTATCACAGAATTGAGAACACCTTTGAAAAATGTGCTACAGTAGAAAGAACACTGGACTTGGGAGTCAAAAGAAAAGGGTTCCAGGGGCAGCTAGGTGGCGCAGTGGATAAAGGCACCAGTCCTGGATTCAGGAGTACCTGAGTTCAAATCCAGCCTCAGACACTTGACACTTACTTGCTGTGTGACCCTGGGCAAGTCACTTAACCCCCATAACCTCTCCCCCCAAATAATAATAATAAAAGAAAAGGGTTCCAATATTGGCTCTGTCACTTTCTACCTGTGATTTTGGGTAATTAATTCCCTTCACCTGGAACCCAGAGTTTTATCATCTGCAAAATGAAGGGGTTGGATTAGCTTCCTTCCCTCCTTCCCTTCCCTTCCCTTCCTCTCCCCTGCCCTGCCCTGCCCTGCCCTCCCGCCCCCATGCCTTCCTTCCTTCCTTTAACTGTGTCAGTCTAGTGAAGCATATGGACCCCTTCTCTGAATGATGCTCTTAAAGGCATAAAAGATAATATATAGGATTAAGAAGGAAATCAATTTGAAATAGTTATCAATTTTTTAAAAAAAGGTCACTGACCTCAATTTAAGAATCTTTAGATTAGATGATTCCTAAAGTCCCTTCAAAGCTCTAACATTTTGATTATTCTCTATAAAGAGATGGATGGGGGCAGCTAGGTGACACAGTGGATAAAGAGCCAGCCCTGGATTCAGGAGGGCCTGAGTTCAAATACAGCCTCAGACACTTGAAACTTACTAGCTGTATGACCCTGGGCAAGTCAAAGAGAGAGAGAGAGAGAGAGAGAGAGAGAGAGAGAGAGAGAGAGAGAGAGAGAGAGAGAGAGAGAGAGAGAGAGAGAGAGAGAGAGAGATGGTTAAAAACAAGAGAGTAGAAAGATGGGTAGAGAAAGAGCTAAGAAAAAAGAAGAAAAGGATGAGAAGAAATGATGGGAGAATTATTTTACTTCATTTGTGAAGAATTTAAATTAAGAGTAGGAGTTAACAGGGAGGTGTGGTCCATTAAGATTATATATATATATGTGTGTATATATATATATATACATACATATATATTATATATAAGAAGTATATATTATATATAAATTATACATTAAATATGTGCATATATTTATTTATTTTACCACTGCTAGGTTTATATCCCAAAGATATCACAAAAAAGAGAAAAAGACCTATTTCTACAAAAATATTTATGACAGCTCTTTTTGTAGTGATTAAGAAATGGAAATCGAAGGAATGCCCATCAACTGGTGAATGGCTAAACAAGCTGTGCTATGTGATAGTGATGAAATATTATTGTGCTATAAGAAATGACAAGCAGAATGATTTTGGAAAGGCCGGGAAAGACTTATGTGAACTGATATATAATGAAATGAATAGAACCAGGAGAATTATGTGCACAGTGACAGCAATATTGTTTGATGAAGAACTGTGAATGACTTAACTATGCTCAGCAATATAATGATCCAAGATAATCTTAAAGGACTAATGATGAAACATACTATCCACCTCCAAAGAAAGAACTGAGATGGATTTAACAGACAGAAGCATGCTATTTTTCACTTTTTTTTCCATTTTTTTCTTTTATTTAAATTTTGTTGTATAAAATGACTATGGTAGTATTTTCCATAACTGCACATGTATAATCTATATTTGATTACTTAACACCTTGGTGGGAGGGGGGATGGAGGAAGGGAGGGATAAAATTTGGAACTCAAAACTTTAAATAAAAATGTTTTTTATTATCCAAAAAAAAAAAAAGATCTGATATTTTTGCAAAGCTGTTTCTTCAATGCCATACTTACGGGTATCTTAATGTTGATCTCCCAAATTGTCATCAAAATACTCCAGTTGCCTGAGCACCGGGAGCTAGGCAAAATAAACTCCACACTGAGTCCCACACTATATAGAATGAGTGGAAGGATGCTTAATGTCTTCTGTTCATTCTGCCCCCTCCCCTACTCCCCTATCCCCTAATCTTCTCTATTCACCTGCCTATCTTATATGGGGCCTAAACTTCTACCATAAAGAGTCCTTTCCTAGTACCTGAAGGAATTGGATATTAGACTGGTAATTCAGACTGGCAGAAAAGAGTGAAAGAAAGATCTAGTGCAGAGCAGAAAGTACAGTACAGAAAGGGAGGTTGGGGGAAACTGCACTATAGTAGGAGTTACTCAGTAAAAACAGAGGAGGACCACTATGTAGCCCCTGGATCTGGAGCAGGTAGGAAGGCAAAGTGGTGAAGTCAATTCCATACCATGCTGCTACCCATACTCTGGTCATCCTCCTCATTCCTCTTACCGCCAGAGATCCTGGCTGGGCCCTGGTACTCTGGCTTCTGATAGATGGGTCTTCACCTTGTTTTGACCAGAACCAGAACCATTTCTGAAATTTTTTGCCACTTTCCTCTCCACACTCTTTCTTGCTCCTTTTTATGTGTTTTCTTCTCCAATTAGAATATAACCTCTTTGAGGGCAGGGGCTGTCTCACTTATTTGTTTTATATTGGTATCCCCAGCACCTAGCATAGTGCCTGGCACACTGTAAACACTTAATAAATGCTTTATTCGTTATTAATTCAAGGTGGGAAGTTGCCAAATGCAAATTCCTCTACAACAAAATGTTACAGGAGTATTATGGGCCCCGGTTACCCCAGAAGTTGTCTGGGGAGGTCAAGGAACTTTTCCTTGAAACCCCAGGAGTTTTCCCTTGAGATCAAGGAACCCTCTATTGAGCTCAACCAAAGGACAGACACACCCAAAGATCATTGGATGGAAGTGAGCAAGCTTGAGGACCACCACCCTGCATTCCAATCCTCCTCACCACTGGATGAGGTAATCCTGTTAGGCATGGCTACACCAGGAAGGGCCACAGAACCGCCCACCAGCAGATCATTTGTGACCCACCAGGATGGAGTTAACACCCATCACCAGATTGCCCATGAACATCATCAAACCACCCCAACCACCACCGACTACTTCCAACCCATCACCCAATAAGGGACATTTTACCCACAGCATCTTAGCCCTATAAAAGGCGTGCGCCCCAGGCTAGTCGGAGAGGAAAGTGTTTTTAAACCTTCCCAGCCAGTTTCTCTTGTACTGCAATAAATCTGTTCTTTTATTCCTAAATATGACTCGAGCGAGAGTGTAATTCTTTTTTTTTTTTAAGTGAGGCAATTGGGTTAAGTGACTTGCCCAGGGTCACACCAGCTAGTAAGTGTTAATAGTGTCTGAGGCCAGATTTGAACTGAGGTACTCCTTGAATCCAGGGTCGGTGCTCTATCTACTGCGCCACCTAGCTGCCCCCAAAGAGTGTAATTCTTTACAGAGAAATTCTAAGGACCCACATGCTTCCCCCCCCCATATCAAAAATTTTGCCAGAGGGTAAGCCCTAGAAGAAGCTAAGCTCTCTCTTTTAAAGTTATTTTGGAGGAAAATGAGATAAAATGTTACCGTTCCATATACATCCAAGGTTGCTTTAGTGCAAAAAAAATCTGCACCAAATAATTGATGAGAATGCTGTCAAATTCCTTACGGAAAATGATAATATGCAGAATAAGACAAAATTTTTGGACATTGCAAATATAGGAATCTGTTTTGTTTGACTATACTTATTTGATACAAGGGGTTTCCCCAAGTTGGGGGGTGGGGGTGGGAGGGAAGAGGGAGGAGGTAGAGAGGAGAAATAAAAATAGGTGCTTGAAAACTGAAAAGAATAATTTTAAAATGAAGAATGGTTGATTAAGAACTGACTTTGAATTCTAATTTTTTGTTTGTACACAATACTCTAACTTTGACTGCATCTGTTTTTACTAGGTATCTACCAAACCTGCAAGTCTCTTGCTCCTCATCTCCACCTCTTAGCTGCTCTGGTTTCCAGAAAGTCTCACCTTCTGCAGGAAGACTTTCCCAGTTCTCCTTAATCTTATTACTGCCCCTGTGAGACTGCCCAAATTTATGTTTATTTATTTATTTTGCCTCTAATTTATTGCAATTTAGGGGGTATACATCATTGTTTGTTTGTTGTCTCTCCCATTAGACTGCAAATGAGTACTGGTTTTTTTTGCCTATCTTGCCTATTGTTACATCTCCAGCACTTGGTACATCATAGGCATTTAATAAATACTAGCTGACTTACTTCAGTACATTAAGTGCTTGAATATATGCGAACTTCTCGATTCAGTTTTCTTTTATTTGTAAATCTGAATTCAAAGGATCGTTGATGTCAACAAGTGTGTATTTTCTTATCCTCAGAAATATCTAGTCCCAATTTTCCTAAAAAATCTTCCACAGAGGATTTATCAAACATAATAGAGGCCTTCTTTTTAAACCTGGGTATAATGCAACTTTTCTCTTTGAATATTAACTTTTGCTTCTCCTCTAGGACTAGACCACCTCCTTTTGTGATTATACATATGTTGTATGCCAGTTCTTTACT
This sequence comes from Dromiciops gliroides, assembly GCF_019393635.1. Lineage (NCBI taxonomy): Eukaryota > Metazoa > Chordata > Mammalia > Microbiotheria > Microbiotheriidae > Dromiciops > Dromiciops gliroides. The sequence continues at coordinate 193,057,099 of NC_057861.1, forward strand.
ACATAGATCATCTTCAATAATATGCTGTATATTTGTTGTATCATGCATCTCCCCAATTTTCTTTGGTTCACCTGAAATTTTAAAAAATTATTTGGAAACTGTGGTATAACACAATACTATGTACTGCAATGAAATTATATACCAACAGGAGAATACTAGTCAAAAAGTACTTGTGATTACTGAGTGCTGCAGATTTCCCAACTCAACCCAGCTGGTATCCATCACATTGTCTCTCTGTAGTTCCTGTCATATATATTTGTGCACATATACGTATATGCAAGTATATATGTTAATATGTATGTATATATGTGTGACATACTACAAAGAGACAACTCTCTCTATGTATATATACAGGTACTATGTATACATATATGTATATATGAGAAAATAAATATAGCTATTTATATATACGTGGATATTTCTGCAAAGAGTATCCGAAGGATATTGCATCTTTGAGGGTTCCTTCCATTTGGACTTTATGTATGTGAGATATCTACCTTTATCATGTTGGATACCTATGACAAGTATCTGTGTCCTGCTTTTATGTCTTATTTAACATTATATTGTATTAATAGTAAGAGGAGAGGCAACAGGGTGACACAGTAGATAGAGCACCAGCCCTGGAGTCAGGAGGACTTGAGTGCACAACCCTGCCTCCAACAATTGACACTTACTAGCTGTGTGACCTTGGTAAGTCACTTAACTCCAGTTGCCTAGCAAAAACCCCTCACAAAAACAAACAAGGATCTTCTGAATGGTAAGAGGAAACTGAAGAAAGTTCTTTGTTATTTCATTTATAAAGCAATACTGCATAATCTTGACCAAATGTAGGGTTGGTTGAGGTGAACCTTTAAGGTTGTATTTTGTTCTACCAAGTCAAATATTTTAATGTATGATTAATGTGCGATTTGCATTCTCTGTACCTTTCAGTCAAATGTATAACCGAGATGAAATATGTCATGAAAAATGGGTATGTGCCAACCCACCTATTTCTTTCTCCTATTTTCATCAAGTATACCTTCTAGGAAGTGTGTGGACCATTCTAATTAAGGGGAGGGAGAGAGAAGAGGGAACAAGCAATTATCTCATGCCAGCTCTTGGACAGGTATAATGCTAAGAGATTTTGACCAATATCTCATTTGATTTTCACAACTCTTATGACATAGGTGCTATTACATTATTCTTATTTTACAGTTGCCTAGGGCATCCAACTAGAAAGTAATTGAGGCTGGATTTCTCCTCAGATCTCCCTGATTCCAGAGCCAGGACTCTATTCACTGTGCCACTTGTTGCCACATAGGTGCCTGGTGTGTGAGGAGGTAAATGGATCAATGTCCTCTAGATCAATTTTTGGGGTAGTAACATCTGTGATATTTTCTAGTCATTTATCTTTCCATCTCTGATATAGCCTAAAAATGAAACATTCCTGATAGAGCACCAGCCCTGGAGTCAGGAGTACCTGAGTTCAAATCTGGCCTCAGACACTTAACACTTACTAGCTGTGTGACCCTGGGCAAGTCACTTAACCCCAGTTACCTCACTAAAAGAAAAAAAAAGAAAAAAAATGAAACATTCCTTCTAGCATGAATTTCTTTGGTGTATACTTGGTTTAGACTAGCTGTTTTTCCTAATTTCATCTTCTTGGGTGTCACTGACACCTTGTCATATAGCTCACTGGAAAGTTAGATATTAGAGTTCAAATGGGGTTCTTCTACTGTCATTAATATTGAAAATAGATCATTATAGAAATGTTGACAAATCTTTTCAACTTAACACATATTTATTGTCCTGATTTAATTTTTAAATGTCCTTAGGATTATCTTGTTTAGTTGATTTTCATGTAGGTTTATTTTCCCCATCACTACTTCTTATTGTTTTATAAAGCTCCAAATATTTTGCTATCTTCTGTAACATTAACTTAACTATTAATACTCTAATGTAGAAGCCTTGCCCAGGGACCAAGTAATGAACATATTACTGGAGGGACTTAATACAAATCTTTGACATTCTCATTCAAAAGCTAAATGGAAAGATGGCTAAGAGATAGATAAATAAGAGAATGGGAAGAGCTGGCTTTACTGTGCCTCAGAAGGGAATGAGAAACATGATTGTCACAGGATAATCGCTTATTTCCTACTGCAGTGCTCATGATAGATTAAAAAAACCCCAAAAAACCAAATGACCCACCCTCAAAAAAACCCCAACACACTAAGAAGATAATTATAGCACATAAGCAAAGACATATTTTAAACAATCAGAAGGTAGAGAAATGCTATGAAGATATTAATAAGCTTTTAAATTAAGCCAGGCTATACTTTAATACATGGTAAAAAATAAGGTCAGAAATAAGGTCAATGCATTGTAAACTATACCCAAACCTAATACTGTCATGGATACTTTCTTGAAGAAGACAGCTGGAAGTTCCAGGAAGTGGTCAACAACACATAATATTCTGAAAAATGGAACATTCTATTTTCACAGACAGGCAATGGATGGTTACTGATTTGGTAGGTTAGCTTATGAGACTTTAGGAGACTAGGCTGGTATTTAGTATTCAGCTTTGGCTTATTTATTTTTTTATCAGAACTTGGATAAAAGGTATATTTTGCATTCTTTCCAAATTCTGAAGATGACATAAAATGGGAGAGATTAGATAATACATTCATAAAGAAGATGCCTAGAGATCTTGACAGGAAAAAATGACAGGCCAAATTAAATAGCTGAAATTTAATAGAGATTTCATGTAAATTCTTATACTTAAGCTAAAAAAAAATAACAAGAATAAGATGAGAGAAGTCTGACTAGACAGTGGTTTGTATGAAAAAAGATCTGGGTTTTTAAATGAATTAAAAGCTTGATCTGTGGGGCGGAGCCAAGATGTTGGCAGAAAGCCGGACTCTCCCAGCTCTGGAAAAATCTGTCCACATATCTCTAAAAATAATGTGATAGACAACTCTTGGAAGCAACATAAACCACATAAAAATAGAAGTGAGACTCTTTTCTAGCTGAAGACGGCTTAATTACATGACTGGGATCACCTGTAGTTCAGCACACAGAGCAGGACCAGCATGAAGAGCCTCAGAATCTTCAGCTGCTTTCTTCTGAAGCTCAGTTTGGGACCAGTGAGGGGGTCCATAGGTTGGGGGGAATAGCTACAGTCTCTGTTGGAACTGGGGCAGGGTACCCACATTCTGAACCAGCAAGCAAAGTTGAGGGACAGCCACCCAGTGGGGGAGGGGCACAGGCACACCAAGCTTCCAACCATAAAGAATCAGATTTCAATCAGACTTCTGTTTCCAGGTCAAGAGAAACAATTCAAGTACTGTGGAGGCACAGTCAGGATAACACAAGATCTAGCAGTTTCTACATTAAAGGACAGGAGGGCATGGAATATGATATTCCAGAGGGCAAAGGAACTGGGACTTCAACCTAAAATCACCCACCCAGCAAAACTGTGTATAATCTTTCAGGGGAAAAATGAGACTTCAATGAAAAGAGGACTTTCAGGCATTTGTGATGAAAAGACCTGAACTGAACAGAAAATTTGACTTTCCAAATACAAGACCCTAGTGAAGCATAAAAAGGTAAACAGGAAAAAGAAATAATGAGAGGCATTAAAAAGATAAAGTGTTTACATTCTTACATGAGAGGATAATACTTCCAACTCATAAGAAACTTTCTCAATATTAGGGCAGCTGAAAGGAATATACTTAGACAGAGGGCACAGGTGGTGAAGTAAATATGAAGGGATGATATATGTAAAGCATTTGTCCTTGTTTTTTGTGGAGCAGGGAGGGTGGACTAGATTATGTCTGGGGCTAGATTTGGGCTTGTGCTTTGTCCACTGTGTCACCTAGCTGACCCATGATGACATCTTCAAAATAAAGTTCAGAGGTAAGAGGAATGCAACTGAAAGAAGGGAAAGGGAGAGGTGGAAGGGTGTAAAGTAACACAAATAAAAGAAACAAGAAAAAGCTTATGGAATGGAGGGGAAGATGGGGAAGGAACAAGGGAGTGAGTGAGCCTTACTTTCATCAGAATTGGCTCAAAGAGAGAATAACATAAACACTCAAGTGGTATAGTAATATATTTTGCCCTGAGGGAAAGTGGGAGAGGAAGGGAAAAAGGGGGGGGGAAGTGAAGGAAAGGAGGCCAGATTGGTGGAGGGGGCAGTAAAAAGCAAAACACTTTTGAGGAGGGATAGGGTGAAAGAAGTTAAAAAATAGAGTAAATATCAAGGAGAGGGAATAGGATGAAGGGTAATACAGTTAGCAATAGTAACTGTGAAAGAAATGATGAGTAGGATGCTATCAGAAGGATGTATGAAAAATGCAAACCATCAACAGAGGAAGAACTGATGGTATGTGAATATAGATTGAAGTATAATTTTATTTGTTAGTTCCTCTTGCTAAAGTTATTCTATTTTCTTTCACAACTTGAGTAATGTGAAGATGCTTGGCATAATTGCACATGTATGACTTATACTGAATTGCTTGATTCCATAGGGAGGGTTTGAGGAGGGAGGGAGGAAGAAAATTTAGAACACAAAGTTTAAAAAAAAAATAAATGTGAAGAAACAATGAGCAGGTGGATTTCAGAGAAACCTGGAAGGACTTACATGAATTGATGCTGAGTGAGATGAGCAGAACCAGGAGAACATTGTACACAGTGATCAACAACATTATGTGTTGATCATCTATGATAGACTTGACTCTTCTCAGCAACACAGTGGTCCAAGATAGTTTCAAAGGACTCATGATGGAAAATGCTCTCCAAATCCAGAAAAAAAGAATGGTGAAATCTAGATGCAGATTGCACCATACCATTTCTACTCTTTTTGTTTTCCTTTTATGAGGTTTTTTCCCTTTTGCTGTGATTCTTCTTTCACATAATGACTAATGCAGAAATTATGTTTAATGTGATTGTACATATATAACCTATATCAGATTACTTGCTGTCTTGTGGAGGGGGGAGGGAGGGAGAAAGATTTGAAACTAGAAATCTTATAGAAACAAATGTTGAAAACTATCTATATCGTAACTAGAAAATAATATAATACTATATTGAAGTAAAAAAAAATTTTAAATTAACAGTAAAAATTAAACAAACAAACAATAAAAGCTTGATCTTAAGTCAACACAGTAATATGGCAGGCAGAAAAGATAATGTGTTGAGAGGTGCCCTGTCCCAGTCAAATGATATCTGAATTAATGTGTCCAGTTTTGAGCATCTCATTTTAGTAAGGACATTGATAAGCTGGCTAAGGTATAGAATAAGGAAACTGATACGGCCTTGTGTTATCAGGTACTGGAGATTCTTTGCCTGGAGAAAAGAAAACTATGAGGGAATACTATAACTGCCTTCAAGCATTTGAAGGATTGTCATGTAGAAAAGGGATGGGACTTATTCTGTGTGGTCATCCACTGCATCCCAGGCCATTGCCAGTCACCCTTACTTTTTTGTCCTGACAATGGACTTTGACGAATTTGGAAAAGAGAGTGAGGCTGTCAACTTTGTGTAAAACTGCCTCACTTAAATCCAATCCATGCATAAATCAAGACATCACTCTGTATGTCCTTGGTCCCTCTTAGAAAATGAAGGATCATAAAAACCACCACTGCTGCCCACCACCACCAGCAAAACTAAGAACAATACATAGAGATTGCAAATGAAGCAAAATTAAGCTTACAGGAAATATTTCTAAAAATTTAGTTATTCTGAAGTGGAATGGATTATTACTTCTGCTTATAAACTTTCACTTGAGTATGTTAAGCAAAGGATAAATGACACAATGTTGGTCTGATATGTGCTAGATTCTTTTTAAATGTACAAGTAGATTCTTATCATTTGGGCAAAAGTCAAAAGCAACACCAAAATTGAAAAAAAAAAACATGAAAAGACATGTCATGCAAATGAGGCACCTCTAGTTTGTGGCATTTAAATTAGGTTTTGATGCTAAAAACTAGGGAAATGGATAAGGAAACATGCTCTATCAAGATTTTGAAGGGAATTTAACCAATGAAAATTAGCAATTTATATCAGCCAGCAAAACTTTCACTTCCTTGCTATGTAGAAAGCAGGCAAGGGCAACACTGGTTTAGAATATAAACTCATTCAAAAAATCTTACCACGGAAGAAACTGTTATGATTATGAGCAGTATAACCTCAAAAATGGTGATAATTAGTAAAGGGAAAAACAACTTTATAGAAATTTTGATTACAATCTCAACTAAAGCAACTCATCCTAAGCATTTGAGGATGAATCCAAAAGGAAGCCAATAGATGATGTACAAAGATTTGCCAAGATATCTATAATAAACATTTTTTCCCCATGGCTTTCCATCTCCCATATTAATATCTTTGCACAACCTTTCCTTCATGCTTAGAATACATTTCACAATCATCTCTACCTTTTCATTCTTGGCTTCTATCAAGGCTAAGCTCAGGACCCATAACCTACAACAGACATTTCTTGATCACCCTAGTAGTTTTGTGTACTCTTCTTCCTCAAATTATACCACATAGTATAAACAAAACTGGAGCACTAGTGCTAAGCTTACTCTTCTTTCACACCATCCTCTTCTTTATAAAAAGGTGACAGGAAGCAAGGGAAGTATAAGAGAATAGGATGAAAAGAAACACATAATTAACATAACGAATGTGAATGGGATGAATTCACCAATAAAATATAAGAGAATAACAACGGTTTAGAAAATAGAATACAGCAATATTTTGTTTATAGGAAACAGATAGATATGCAAAGTTATAATAAGGGGAAGGCAATCAGATCTTAGACAAAGTAATTGGCAAAAACATTAAAAGATAAACAGAAAAACTACATCTTTCGGGAAGGTACTATCTAGATAATGAATTGATATTAAATACATATGGAACTAAATGGCAAAGCATCTAAATTCTTAAGGAAGTACAATTTAAATTCTTTGGAAATTATCTTATTACCTGCCATGTAATAAAATATACCAATGCTAAAAAGATGCTGTTGTTTTGTACAAAGCTTGGGTCATCAAAAGTACTGTGTGATTTCTCAAAAGCAATCCAATATTTTCTCCTATCTAAGACTAGTGTACTGTCCAACCATAGTCTCTGTCCACAGCATTATCTAAGTATATGTATAAACACCAATGTGACAACTCTGTTTTCCATGAATTGTACACATGGGGTCTTCTTTTTTAATCCCATTCAGTATTTTCTAGAGGTCTATCATCCTTACTTTTCTGAAATTATATTCATTCAGGTCCTTCACTTCTTTGGGGTCAATAAATAATAGCCACCAGGATCTGAACTAGGTGATAAATGTGGATAGTGTGATCCTAAGAGAAGAGTCAGCATGAAGACAGTTATTTACAAGTGAACGAAGGGCAAATAGTCTAGGTTGGCTTGGAGTTAGATTGAATGAAAGGAACTAGCATGTAAAAATGCAAAGGGAGAATGGAGTCAAATTGTAGAGGGCCTTCAATAACAGGTTCAGGTGTTTAAATTTTATTATCATAAAAAATGGAGAGCCACTTAAGTGCTTTGAGTGCGGGAATTTAATTCAATAAACATTTATTGATTGTATACCATGTGCCAGGCACCATGCAAAGTGCTAGGGATACAAATAAGAAAAAGAAAGATAGCCCCTGCTCTCAAGGAGCTTGAAATCTAATGGGGGAAGACAATACATAAAAGGGAGGGAGGAATACCAGTGGCTATACAGGATAGAAGCCTTTGCTTTGTGGAATTGAAACCAAAGCAGAGATTGCAGATAGAAAGTGGAATATCACAAGCATGTTAGGAGATAAATGGAGTGGATATGGGAGAGAATGAGGAAGCTTTAATGTTATTAGAATAATAAAGAGGTGGTGGCCATGGGAGTGGAAAGTAGTAGTGAGATGCCAGAACGAGTTAAAATAAAAATCACAAAGATTTGACAACTGATGAAATATGGTCTTCTCCTTTTCAATGGTTCTTTCCAGTCCTATCTACAATGTTAAGTGCAATCTTTCTAAATGAAAGGGATAGAATTAAATTAAAGGATTGAAGAAGAAAGGTTCCAGAGGAGATGGGACAGAGGTGTGGGAATTAGTTCTGTCAAGAAAAATGAAAAAAATTATAAAGAGAAACACAGAAGAGGAGTGAGGGGAATTCAAAATACTTGGTCTCTCTCTTTTTTTTTCCTTTAAGAAAAGTAGGAGGACAGGTAATTTAAGGGAGAGTAACAGACTGTAATAGAGCGATAATAAAAAAGCAGCAAGGGTCTAGTTCAGGTTAGAAAGTTAAATATGTATTGTGCTCAGTCAGCATTGATTGGTGCTTCCTTTACGCCAGCGCTCTGGGGCTTCAGAATAAGAAGAGTCAAGGCAGATGGTGGGGATTAATCAGAGGCTTGCTAATAATTAGGGAAGGAACACTGGAAGGACAAGAGCAAAAGGGGTCAAATGGAGAAAATCATTAATAATGTGTTTGGAGTCCACTGAATCTTGGCTTAGTATTCCAGCCTTACTGGAAGCAATAGGTCCTTGTATTTTGCCAAACTTAGGCGAGAGACTGTGGTCTTAACTCCAGGACTGGAGACACCCAAGGAGCACACAGCAGGAAGAAGTAAGAAGGAAACTAGAAGAGGTATTTATCCTCTTAAAGTGGACAGCAGCAGGACCTCCATTAAATTGTAAGCTCCTCCATTAGACTGTAAGCTCACTGAGGGCACTGTCTTTTTCTTATTTCTATTCCCCCAGTGCTTAGTGTAGTGGTTGGCAAATAGTAGACAATTGATATGTTTATTGATTGATTAAATGATTGAAATTGGAGCTAAACCCCTGAAATAGGGCAACTTGCCTGTCCTCAACACCAGTGGTATGAAACTCAAATAGAAATGAGGGCCACTAAACCTTATGTAAGGATCCTGTGGATGCACATTGACAGAAAAAAATATACATTAACATTATCTGTGTTTTGTTGTACTTATATTTATTTTTGTTAAATATTTCACAATTACACTTTAATCTGATTGGAGGGGCACTTGAAGAATACCTGGAGTGTTGACTTCATAATGTGGTTGGAACTGACACCTCCAAAATGGGAAGGGAAAAAACTGAGAAGGTATACAAAGGGAATGTCACTAGAAAAGCTTTGAACACGACAGTCTTCAAGCCATGATTGGAGGAGAAAGCCCATAATGATCTTGTACTTTATAAGATGTTATTGTCGTGATAAAGTATATCAATTTACAAGTTCTTGATGGGTATAACTCCTGAATTCAATGCTGTAGCCATGCTAAAGTGCAACTCAGGGAAGGGGGAAGAGGGTTAGATATTATATAAGAGGCAGCATCTAATTCAGGTGGCTCCAAGTGGTTTCCCTGAATTTTTATGTTATAGGACTAGAGGAATAATAAGGTTAAGAAACTGAAAGTTTATTATTTAGAATGTTCTAGGCATATTTCATAGATATGGAGAAAGGGGTTCTAGAGAAGAGGGAGGAAAGAAAGGAGGAGATAAGAGATAAGAGGTAGGAGATTAGTCAAAAAAGGAAATTTTAGGGTTCAAAATCTTGAAGGTGGAAGTTTTTAGTGATGCTGAGATCCATAGTATGACCATCTCGATCATAGGTACCTGTAAAATGTACATGAAATATATCACTTTATTTAATGGAATTATAGTATCAGAATTTTAACAGAAAAAAAATCTCAAAAGCTACCAATATATATACCAAATTATAGATTTGAGGTGGAGACAATGGGAGATAAGTTTAAGGAACTTATGTGGCAAAAATAATGGAATTTGGCAGATGCTGGCTAGGGATGATTGGATATGGACCACATCTGGCCTGCCCTGAGTGACTTATGCTGCAGATGTCAGCAGGGGAACCACTCTCCACAGGCAGTTTGAAGCAAAACAAGCATATGGGGATGAAGGTATATGTTCAAGAAGCAGGGAGGAATTAAGGCAAATGGAGGGCAATTTAATAGGTAGTACTAAAATAGGCAGTCAGTTATAGTAGTATAGAATTATAAAATTGATCCTTGTAAAGCTTCCAGTTAGAATACTGGTATGACGTTAACTTCATTGTTTGTAAATTCTGGGTAAGAATTATCAGAGCTTCCTGTCCTAGGTTGACTCATAAGGTTCTGAAGGTCAAGGAGAAGAGGAAGATTGACGGGTAGAAAACTTGAAAAGTACTGATCTGAAGTACTAACCACTGATCTCATCCTGGCTCTCCCCATTTTTGAATAGTACCTATCACACAAGCTTAATTTTCTCAGAATCATCTTTGATTACTCCATCTCTCCATTCAGTTGCTGAATTGTACAACTGTACAATTCAACTGTAGTTATCAAGTGTAATGCCTCTTCAGTCCTTCCCTTTATTTATATTTCTACTGACAACAGGCCCTCATTAGCTCTCCCCTGCAACTACACTATAGTGTCTGACTGTTCTCTGTCCCTCTCCACTCCTGTTCCCAATAATGTTTTTGGTGTTTTTGTTTTTGTTTTCCCAGTAAAAAAGTAAAGCTGCTAGAAAAAATTTGAAAGGAGTCTGGGGAGAAAATTAGACTAGGTCAACACCTCACACAATATATGACAACAAACTTCAAAAGTTTATACGACCTGGGTCATATCACAAACAAATTAGAGAATGAAAAGAGATATATTTCACAGCTTAACAGTATGGGGAAATTTATCAATCAAACTAGGGAAAGAAAGGACCATAAGAGATAAAATAAAAAATGCCTCTCCAACATTTGTCATTTTGTTTTTTTAAATCATCTCCTCCAGTCTTATGGGTATGAGATAGAACTTTAAAACTGCTTTAATTTCTATTTCTCTAATTATTAGTGATTTAGAGCATTTTTCCAGATGGTTGATAGGTCAGAGTTCTTCTTTTGAAAACGTATTTACCTATTGAGAAATGATGTTTAGTCTCATAAATTTGAATCAGTTCCTTTTCTGTTTTGATATAAGACCTATATGAGACAAACTAGATGCAAAAATTTTTTACTTTTTTACTATTTTCCCTTCTAATTTTCACAATAGATTTGTTTGTGCAAAATCTTTTTAATATTTTCCAGCCAAAAACCATCCTTTTTGTCTTGTGTAATCCTATTGCTTGTTAAGTAATGGGAGAGTCTGCTATCAAAAGGTAATTTCTTCCTTGCTCTTCTAATTTTTTTTTAAATGGAATGAACTTGTTACATATCAGTCATATCTATTTGGAGCTTGGCCTGTGGTATGAGGTATTGGTTTAAATCTAATTTTAGTCAGACTACTGTCCAGGTTTTCCAGGAGTTTCTGTCAAATAGTAAGCCCTTCCTGCAATAACTGGGGGTGCAGGGGTGTTTTAGGATTTACTGAACACTTGTGCTACTATGTTTGTTTGATTTTGTTGTTGTACACTTAATCTGTTAAACTGATCGGCCTCTATTTTTTTAACTAGTACAAAATCATTTTTATTAACTACTGTTTTGTAATATAGTTTGAGAATCTGGTACTGATAGACCACCCCACCACCACCATACTTTTTTCATTAATACCCTTGAGATCATTGACATTTTTTACTACTCTCCTACGTTCTAATGTTTCTTTTTAATTATTTACACATCACTGTTTTATCTATATTACTTAGCAATTTTCATTAAGGAGCCCTAATATTTATACCCTTTTGAGGTCTTCTGGGTTTGAGTGCTACCCATGGATGAGGAGAAGTGAAAAAGAATAGGGACTGTGTAAGGCTAAGTGAAAAACAGCAGAGACTGACATTTGGTTGCACAGAAAGAAACCCAGGAGGAGACAGGTAGAGATTTAGAATGATAATGAAGAGGCTCTGTATGATTTAGATAAGCTATCAGAACAGTCCCACTGAATTGATGAACCCTGAGTGCCAGATGGGAGAATACTTTTTTTCACTTTTAGTTTTTCTTGATTGGTCTTTTTTAGGATAACATGGCCAATATGTAACTATGTTTTGCATGACTTACATGTGTAATTTATATCATATTGCTTGCTTTCTCAATGGGGTAGGGAGGGACAGAAGAGAAGGAGCAAATATGGAACTCAAAATTTTAAAAATGAATGCTGTGGGCAGCTAGGTGGCACAGTGGATAAAGCACTGGCCTTGGATTCAGGAGGAACCTGAGTTCAAATCCAGCCTCAGACCCTTGACTGTGTGACCCTGGGCAAAGTCACTTACCCCAATTGCCCCGCAAAAACAAAACAAAAACAAAAAAACAAAAAAAAAATGAATGCTAAAAAGATTTTTAAAAAAGAATATTCCCATTGCAGGATGTCACATTTGGTGAAGACTGCTTGTAGAGAGAGCATCCTTAAGCCACTCCCCCCCACAACTAGTCTAATGTGTATGTGTAGTGGAATCAGCATTAAGAAGATGCTGATCTTTCTTTACTAAACAAGTTAAAATGAATCAGTTACTGAAGAAGTACCAAGTTGGATTATGCCACAAGTTAGAACTAACACAAAAATGTAATATAGCTTTCCAGAAAGCTAATTCAGTTTAAATGTAAATTAATACAAATCTATCCAGAACAATGGAGATAATAGTCTCACTATTTCTTGTACTTGGCTAGATCATAATTAGAGTAATGTGAGTTCAATTCAAGGTGCCAGTTTAAAATGACAAACTAGAATGAATCAGATGACTGAGGGGTGATGAAGGGTAAAAGGAAGATGGAAAAACACTTGCAGGAAGTAGGGGGTGCATAATCTGAAAGTAATTAGAAATAAAGGGGATAAAAGATCATAGATTTAGAACAGAAAATGGCTTTACAAGATTATCTAGTTTTATTATTTCATTTTACAGATGAGGAAATTGAGGCCCAGAACAGACCTACACAAGTAGCAAAAGGAAGAGACAGGATCTGAACTAATGTCCTCTGACTCCAAATATAGTGCTTTTTTTTTTTTGCGGGGCAATGGGGGGTTAAGTCACTTGCCCAGGGTCACACAGCCAGTGTCAAGTGTCTGAGGCAGGATTTGAACTCAGGAACTCCTGAATCCAGGGCCGGTGCTTTATCCACTGCGCCACCTAGCCACCCCCTATAGTGCTCTTTTCAACTGTACTGTGCTCTTATTAGAGCTATCTTGAACACATTTAAAAGGCTATTACATATAGTCGGGATTAGATTTATTACATGTAGCTCTGAAGAGCAGTAATTCCTGTATTGTCTAAATTTTCCTCTCTGCCCAGTCTTAACTGCATATTATGCACCTCAATAATGTTCTTTCCTCTGCTTTTGATATCCTGACCCTTTTCCTCTTTTCTTCATTTGTATCCTAACTAAAACCTTTAATTCTGAGTAACTTTTATTTGTCTACTCTGCTCCTACACCAGAACTGCCAAAGCTATTGTCCTCAATCATTATTTGCTTCACTTGCAAAATTTTTTGAAAATGTAGGCAATTCTCATGATTCCATTTCTTATCATCTATTTTTTCAAGCCCTTGCATTTAGGCTTTTGTTCCTTTCCCTCTAATGAAAAAGATTTTTAACTTGATAGTGACCTCATCACCAAATCCCATTGTTTTGTCTATTCTGACCTTCCTAGACCACTTCCTGTGACATTTGACACAGTGGGCTAACCCTTCTCCTTCTAGATATGGGTGTTCAGGGAAACACTAGCCCTCTGGTGTGAGGGCTTGCTGAGCTCTTTTCAGGGCTGTTCATTCATCTTTGGTGTCCACCTTTCACCCAACTCTCAGCTGTGGCTCCAGGAAGCTGTAGAATGCACATACACTGATAAAAACTGTTTCTGCAGATGGGCTAAATGGGAGGGGAACAGGTAGGCCTGAACCTGTCAATAAGTTAGGGTGGTGTCTACCCCAAGCATGTGAAGACATTCCTCTAGGGCAATGGGCAGATGAAACCAATTTGTTCAATGGCCAGGAAGGTGGCTTACGAAGGTGCTGTGGTACACTTAGAGCTTAGTCAGTTATCAAGGTCATCCACTGCATGCCAGGTCATTGCCAGTCACCTTAATTTTTGTCTTGCCACTAGACGTTGATGACTCTGGAAGAGAGAGTGACTGGCGACTACTCTGGTGCAACTCTGCCTCACTTAAATCCAATTCATGTAGAAGTCACCACACCATTAATGTCACCAGTCCTTTTTGAAAATGAAGGACAAATGGCGGAGCAGCTTAGGTGGCGCAGTGGATAGAGCACTGGCCTTGGAGTCAGGAGGACCTGAGTTCAAATCCAGCCTCAGACACTTAACACTTACTGGGGCGTGTGACCCTGGGCAAGTCACTTTAACCCCAATTGCCTCCAAAAAAAAAAAAGTCAATCTGAAAATGAAGGACAAACAACATCCTCTTTTCCCTTACCTTCTGTGACACTATAGCCTTTGTGATTCTTCTTCTACCTCTGACTTCTTTATTTTCATAGCTGATTTCTCATATTCCTCTTGCCCTTTAAACACAGGGTTTCCCCAAGGTTCTGTTCTAGGCTTTTTTGCTGCTCTCTCACATTATCTTCCTTGGTGAACTCATTTACTCCAAAGGTTTCTATATATGATTCATATTCCATATCACTCTCTACAAAACTCTACCCAGATTTCTAGTTTGTTATTTCAAACAACTGCCCTTAACCATGTTCTACCTTGTATCATATGTTTGCAGAATTATGTTGAAATAATATAGGGTAGTGTGTTTCCACTCATATGAGAGACATTTTAAACTATTGCAGCTGTCCAAAAATGGATTACCCTACAAAGTAGCAAAGCTCTCCACTGGAAATATAGAAATTAAGGAAGATGACTACTTGTTAGAGATACTGAAAAAGGATTTCTTATATTAGGTAGAAGGGTATTCAAAAGATTTCCTTAAAATTTGAGATAAAACTGTAAATTTTTAACAAAGAGCTATTTCTTTTCCTAACTCTTCCCTTATCACTTTCTTCATATCTAACTATGACTGATCTTTCAATCCATTCCAGTACAGTAAGCATGTATTAGATCTCTATTATATGCAAGGCACAACAAACTGACACTAAGGATACAAAGACAAAATGTAGAAATGTGCTCCAGTTATTCTGCCAACTGCCATTCACACTGGCAGCTCTGCCTCTACAGTATGGCCACTACATCTTGCCTTCAGTCTTCTAGGGGTACACCTGAGGAGTTGTGGATTTCATTTTAATGTGATAGCTCATGACGGTCCATCATTGTGCTTCCTCCCACTAATTATCAGCTGATTTCAGTTAGATAGACTTAATTAATCATTAGCATGAGGATAAAGAGCAAAGTGGCATAATATGAAGAGCTGGTTCAAAAGAACACCGCCCCCCCCCCCTCCCATAGCCAAGAAAGTGACTATTTTTCTTATAGGTATATGTAGAATTCAGGAGAGTGGGGCTCAAGATTAGGGAGGGAGTACATGTGGTCAAGATTTTCAACTAATGGAAATCCTTATCGTAGGTCCTTCAGATGTTTCTCTTTAGGTTATACTGCAGCTTTTCTGCTGGGCTTTTTCTGGCATCTTGAATATCTTTTCTCACACACATCCAATCTATTATCAGGCTCTTGAAACAGATACTGCTGCAGCTCTTACGTTCCTGGAAATTTGTTAAAATGCTAATAAAAGACCCAAGTCCTCTGGTCCTTTGAAATTTATAAGGTCCTCTAGTGGTCAAGGAGAGTGGGATGGGTAAAGAGCCCTAAGCTAAGTACTTCCCTTACCCCAAGAAATTATTTCTCAGAAGCTTCTTTGAGGCTTCTACCATTAAGCTCTTAGATGCTGGAATACTCTATTCCAAACTAACTTATTGATTTTATAAAAGCTCCACAATACATGATCAAATCCATCAGTCAATTAAAAAAAATTTCTAGTCACATTTCTAGTAGTTTTGTTTGATTATTATTTTAATTATCTGGGCAGCTAGGTGGTGCAGTGGATAGAGCACCAGCCCTGGATTCAGGAGGACCTGAGTTCAAATCCGGCCTCAGACATTTAACACTTACTAGCTGTGTGATCCTGGGCAAGTCACTTAACCCCAAATGCTTCACAAAATAAATAAATAAATAATTTTAATTATCTGATACTTAGAGATAATAATTCATAGTACAAACCTTTAGAAATGAAAGAATATTTACATCAGTTCCTACATAGTAAAACTGTATAGCATCACAGTTGTAATTGTGGGGCATGATTTCTACCTATTATTACTCAAATAAGTAAGCTAATTTAGCTAAAATAAATTGTTATACTTGAACAAGATTATCATACCTGTTTCCCTAATGTTACAAGGTTCATCGGTATTTACTAGTTTATGTTGCTAAAATAACTTGACAATTACAATTCTGTACCTACTTTTTATATACAGGTTATTGTCTAACAATTAGTTTGGTACAATATTAATTTTTTATAATGGTTGTTTCAATTTCTTTATCATTCTTGACTCTTACAGTGGTTCTTTCTCCTATTAACCTGTTTATCATTCTCCTTTTTGTCTTAGGGACCCTTGGTTGTCCATTAAATTTTAAGCAACTTTAATGTGCTCTCCATCTACCTTATAGTAATGGGACATAGCAGTCATTAGAGATGGTCTACCATTAAGGTTAGAGTGCTATGAAAGTATCAGTTTTTAAAATGATATAATGGAATAATAGCACAAGTCCCCAAATCAAGAAATACTTGAAAAGCTGCTAACTTCCAAATCTAACTAAATACACCTTTTTTGACATGCTCTACTCATCAGTCTTTATACCTGTGGTAAGGCTTCAAAGAAGTTTCAGTCAAGGCTTCAAAATAGTGAATTTCTAAACTCAATAGCAATGATCATATTAGAATCTATATTACGGGACTTTTTCAGTGCCCTCATGCTTCAGTGTCTTTAATGACTACTGCTCTGTAGCAGAACCCTTAGCATTACTTAGGCTGTTAATTCATATAATGAGAGCGTGGCATTTTCATTGGCAAACCTCCATCATACTCACTGCTTTGGCTCACTGACTCATATAAGATGGAAGTAAAATGCTGCCTCCCAATCTGATGAAGAAACTAATGCTCTAACTCTAGAGTCTTACAAAAGAATGCTGTCTTTTAAAAGTGACTACTTATAAAGGATAAAGCTATTCAAGTTGTCACCAGAGTACCTAAATCTAGGTTTTCTACATCCCTAAACTGTCATTAGATATTATTTCTTTGGATTAACATTAAAATCACTTAATAAGCATTAAGGCATGCATTACAGTTCTAGTTTCCCACAAAGAATTTTTTTTTTTTTTAAAGGAAAGAAACATTCCCCATCCTTGAAGGAGTTTACAATCTGCAGTGGAAGTATTCTGGATCCCCCATTTTGTGTTGAGTAATAAGGTGGACTCAGGTGCTTGCATTCCTTTCAAGGAAATAATTTGAATGAACTTAACTTAGAATTCTTTTATTGAAAATAAAGGGAAATTTGTAAAATGTGTGAAAATATCAATAGTTTCTCTTTAGAGATTTTTCTACAGGTTTACTCTACCTCTGTAAGTTTAGTACTCATAAATGTAGTAAGACGGTATTTTAGGGTATTGTAGAAAAAAAACCCTATAGTACCAGGGTTTTCACAAGTACATTGTTACTGCAATGACAGATGACAGAATGTTTTCTCATGCTTTTTTTTTTTTTTTTTGCAGGGCAATGAGGGTTAAGTGACTTGCCCAGGGTCACACAGCTAGTAAGTGTCAAGTGTCTGAGGCCAGATTCTCATGCTTCTTAAATCAAGAAGGCACAAAGTTAGCACATAGTAAAATGCTATCAATTTTAACATCAATAATGTTCTTTTATATGCTTTTTAGAGGGGGAAATGTTGTATACATTTTATGAAACTTTGCAAAGGGAAAATACTACTGTTTCAACCAGATGTAAATGTAAATTCTTCCAAATCAGTGTCCTATATTTTTCACATTTCGGTTCTCATCCCTTCTAACTAAATCTGCATAATTGCATTCTAAAAGAATAAGAAAGGAGGTGAAATATATTGTTGAAGTAGGCGTGAGTTTATTTTAGAGCTAAACTAAGTTGGTGCTAGAGATTCGAATTCTAACATGTCTCCCTGAGCTTTGTGAACACACAAATATAAAAATGTGACTGAAATCACCCCATTTCTAACGGGATCCATCTTCTTCATGTTCGGGTATAAGAAAAGTATTTGTAACCCTTTCTGACTACAAAAAAAGACAAATTTCCTCTACATGATTAACTTATTAAAGTGAATAAATGTTTTTAGAATTCGGCAATTAGGAACAAGAAATTTTTATGTACTGCCACACCTGGCAAGTACCATGTCCCTTTAAAAGTGTGGAGTATCTTCTAAAAGTCCTAGCATTCAATTACTTCCCCCAATCAAAGCTTAATAATAAAGGTTTAATAATACAGCCTAAAATACTGGGGGAAATAAGTTTTATTCATACACATCATCTGAACCAGGCAACAGATGTTGTAAAACGACCTTAATTGGCATCCCAAAGATCTAGAAAATAGTTCTTTTTTTTTTTTTTAATTAGTGACCAAAGAATCAAGAAACAAAATGATAAAAAGAAAGAACAATGTGGGACTATTTGTGAGTTCTAGGGGAAAAGAAGGCAAAACACATTAGAAAGAGTTCTGAAATCTAACGAACAAAATGTTGAGAAATCTAGCAAACTGGCAAAAATACAAATTATATTAACATCTTTAATTTTATAATGTACTATAATTTAAGGAGCACACTCGCATTTAATATTTCATTGACTCTACAAAATCACTCTAAAAACCTGTAATAATTACTAGTATTATGTGCCCTCTACAAGTGAGTAAGCCCGGGTCCAGAAGGGCCAGATGCCTTGTCTGGAGCCAGTAACTGGTAAATCCAGGATGTAATCCTGGGTACTATGACACCTTGCTCCCCAACTCCTTATCATTCCACAGGACAATATTACTTGGCAGTCCTATCTTCCCTGTGTCACAGCACAAAGCCTGCTGTTCTTGAAGAAGAAATAAGTGTGAGCTCCAGCTTCAATGTTTTATACCCATCTAACAAGTAACAGCTTTTTGAATTCAGTTCTCTCATGGTAAGATAAGGGAAAAATACCTAATTTCCTCATTTCCTGGGGATGTTGTTTAAAAGGATACATTTTAAAAATTCAGTTGTGAGCGGGTGTTTGAAAACTCAGTTCAATGCAGTAACAATGAGAGTCATGACTAAGGCATAAAACTTTATGCTACATGCTTGGGAATAAAACAAAGATGTAAAAATAACTTAGTTCACACCCTCAAAGTCACATTGAGGAATATGACATATCTGCAGATAAGGAAGGACAGCTCCAGGAGAGTGTGAATGGGGAAAAGAGAGCTGGACAAATACCTCAAGGAAAAGTTGAGGATGGAAGAAAATATTATGAGGCACCTGAGTTGATGCCTAGAAGGATTTTGAAAGGGTAGTGATTAAGAGAGAATAGATTCTAGAATTGTGGAGGGCCTATACAAATGCATGGAGGCTGGAGATAAAGAACTTGGAGAATCTAGAGAAATTCAGAGAGAACTCCAAAACTCTGTGTGTGAATAGGAATGAGGTGACATGGGACTGAAAGAGGAGGGGTAGAGCCAGGCTGAGGAGGGTCTTAAATGTTAGGGAAGAGTTTGCAGTTTAACTTATACACAATAGAGTCACAATTTTTCAGCAGACAAATACATCTCTGTACCTGAGGAAGATGAATTTGCTAACTGGGAAGAAGGATGAACTGGTAAGGGAAGAGACTAGCTGCAGGTAAATACTTTTCACCTTAGAAATAATAATGGATGCAGTAGTCTTGTTGCCTTGTGTTTGCCCACTGCCCCTAAAGAACATTCCATATATCCTCTATGTCCCCCATTAGAATGTGAGCTCCTTGGGAAAAGTAACTAGCTTACTTTTCTATTTATATTCTCAGTGTTTAGAATAATGCTCTGCATAAAGTAAGCACTTAATGGGTGCTTAAAAAAATAACAGCTAGCATTTATAGCGTGCTTATTATATAGCAGGTACTGTGTCTAAGCATTTTACAAATATCTCATTTTATCCTCATTTATCCTGAAAGGTAGGTGCTATTATCATCCTGATTTTACAGGTAAGTGAAACTGAAGTAAATAAAGAATCAGCAATGTACCCAGGGTTACACAACTAGTAAGTGTCTGAAGAAGGATTTAAACTCGTCTTCCTGTCTCCAGGAATCTGTTCCTGGTGCCACTTAGCTGCCTGTCAGGCAACAGAGACTGCACTCTAGGAGTTTAAAATAGTTTAATGGTAGGAGTGAGAGAGAATGGAGAAGCACCAGTGGATGCCCTGGAAAAAGGCAGAGAAAAATTTATCATTTTCAGTTGAAGAAGGTAGAAGGCTTCATGGAGGAGTTGGGATCCGAACTGATGAAGCTTAAGAAAAGGAGACCTGAACAAGCTGAAAAAAAGAAAATCATGCAACTGTCCTGACTGGGTCCACTACAAATTTATGTTATATAATCTCAACTGGGCCCTCACTGCTGCTGGTCAATCTTTTTATCTCTCTAATTAACTCATTATTCCCACTAAACACAGTTGTTCTTCCAAAACTTTTCTTCTCTCCTCAAACCTGTCATGGTTCCCTCTCCTCTTACACTCTGAATTGAGAACCTTGGCTTATATTTTGCTGGGAAAAAAAGAGGCCCTTCACTGAGAGCCCCCTCTTTTCATCTCACCTCTTCCAACAGATTATCATCCTTACTCTTTCACTTATCTTCAATGTCTCCCTGTCTACTGGGCTCATTTGCTACTCTCTACAAGCTTGCCCATATCTTCCTCATCCTCAAAAAAACAACATTTGATGCTTCCACCTCTGCTATGTATTATCCTTTATCTCTCCTACCTTTTGTAGTTAACCTCCTGGAGAAGACTTCCTCTCCTCTCAACCTCTTCCTAATTCTACAGAAGAGCATCTGATCTCATTTAATGGAAACAGTTTTCTCCAAAGTTACCAATGACCTCTTAATGGTCAAACCTAATGGTCTTTTTCAATCTTCATTTTTCTTGAGCTTTCTGAAGCCTCTGACACTGTTGATCACCCTCTTTTCCTTGATACTCTCTTCTCTCTAAGTTTTGGGGCACCACTCTTTCCTGGTTCTTCTCCTACTGATCTGACTGCTTCTTTTCAGTATCTTTTGCTAAAACTTCATCCAGGCCATACTCATTAATCATGGGTATTCCACAGGCCTCTCTCCTGGCTCCTTTTCTCCCCCTAGATTATATCAATTAGTGAACTCATCAACTCCCATGGATCTAATTATCATCACTATGGGGAATGAAGATCTATTTTTTTCTAACTTGAAGCAAGAAAACTAATAGGATCCTAACTGAATTAGCAAAAATCTCATTGGCAGTAATAATGACGATTCCAGGTGGTACTAAGCACAGAGATAAAAATGCACCAGCCATTTAAAAATATATGTGAGGAAACAGATTGATAATCTTTACAATCATCTTTTCAGTAAAACTGCTATTATGGGGGCAGCTAGGTGGCGCAGTGGAGAAAACATCGGCTCTGGATTCAGGAGGACCTGAGTTCAAATCTGACCTCAGACACTTGACACTTACTAGCTGTGTGATCCTGGGCAAGTCACTAAACAAACAAAAAAACAACAACAAAAAACCCCCTGCTATTATGTAAATGGAGGCACACTTGTATCTTCTAAATGACTAAATCCATCCTTGGACATATAACCCTACACCCTATCTTCCATCCTACACTGGAAAGAAAGTACACACTACAGCCTTGTCATTGCTAATTAGTGAGTTTCTTTAAAAGTTTCATACTAGGTCTAAGTAGAAAGTACCCAATATTTTGAGTTAAAAACTGCATGTTGACTTATGATTTACACAATATTTTAATTATACTGCTGTTTAAAATAGTTCACTTAAGTTTTCCTTTGAAATGTAAATAATTAAAACATCTATGGATTCCTGCAAAAAGACAGAAATTTAGAAAAAAATCAGTCTTAATTATCACTTTTAGTTATAATCAGTCAGTAAAAACCAGTCTTTATTTATCAGTGCATTCACAGAATTGACTGACATTTCTCAAATTGCATAATCCAAAAATCAAGATTAAATTCTTAGTAATACATCTATGGCAGGAAAAGGGATTAGATCACTTACTATCCTAAAGATTATTATAATCCCCCCCAAAAAATATTAATCTACCCATTGGTCTCCCTCTCCCCTTGCATAATGAACCTTTAAAAAATAGCAGATTTCTCTAATACTTTCTCCTTCACATTCCTGATAAGATCAATTTCCTTCATGAAAAGTGATGTAACTTCAAGAAAGTTACATTCTGAAGTTAGAGATTTACCTTTTTTTCTTTATTCTTATACCTACCTTATGGGGATGATGTAGGAAAATAGTAGGAGGAACCGAAAAAGGTTTCGGTACCATGGGCCGACAAATCCTTGCAAGGTTACCATAACAATTGAAAGGGCAACAAGGGCCAAAAACAGTGCTTTGGTCAGTTGATTCAGTTCAAGGTCCAGCAATCCCACCTGAAAGAAATAACATTAAGGTTTATTTGTACAGATTATCAAAACCTTACAATAAAAACAATTAACAATCTATAATATGAAAGTTCTTTATGGTTCAAAAATTCATTTGTTAGATGTTTTTCATTTTTTAAAAAACACTTGCATCAGTGTTAGAATGAAATAGAAAATATTTTACTTTAAACAGCTCCACCATAGGTCACTTATTGGTATGGGAGAAATTTCTTAGATTGAGTCAAAATCTTGTGAGATAATTCTTTGAAAGAGTTTGCAGAATGAGGTAAAAAAATGCAAAGAAAATAAATATAAGTATATGATTAGATGTTAGAGTTAGATTAGTCCAACAGGGCAGAAATTGAAATGTTGGTGGGAACGGTAAGTTGCTTATAGATAAGGCTTAAGTGCAAACCAAGAACCTGGACATTGTCCCTCAGTTTCTATTGTGGCAGAGATGTGAATTATATTTATTCAGAACCCTTTACTCAAGTTGAGAGTTGACGAAAGATAATGAGTTGAATGGAACCTGCCTGCTCTTTTCCCAAAGTAGTACAGGAGTGTTCTTATACTACCTCTATGTAATATTCTTCTACTTTTTGTTCTTTAAGAACCTCAAAAGACTTTCTACTTATGAAGCATATAATTTCATTCAGCTCTGTGTTTCATGGAGTCCAAACTAACAAATAATATTTAGCATCACATCTGTCTCTAAACTTAGGATCAGGATAACAACAGCAAAGTTATACCAATACTAGTGATAATTCTACCACAGTAGAAGCCAACAAAAACTGACTTGTCCTAAAGAGAACAAGATAATTTTGAAAGGGCTAAATGGTCATGGATAATCATTAAGTGTGTCCTACCATGAAAAAGCTTGAGAATTGCTATGCTTAAGTTAACTTTGTAATAATATCAAAATCTTTAAAATGACCTAAAAAAATTAGTTTTTTTATCTTATTACTCTCATACATGATTAACCTAGGCCTGCTTTTAGATAAGATTTGCAACTAAATCTGCTGAAAATTTTACAATGAATTGTTAAAAAGTCAAAAGTGAAAAAAAATGAGCAATTTTACCTTTATGCTTTTCCTAGGGTAGAATTTTCAGTTAAAAAAATAATTTCTGCTATACTATCCTGGTAAAACCCAACAATATTCTGAAATGATAGAGGAAGTAGCATTCACTGCTTCATTAAGGTTGTCTGCTTAAACCAAACTAGAAGATTATTATAACCCCCCCCCCTCCTTGTAGCTGACAGTCTTTATAAGTAGATTTTAAAGACTATAGAAAAGTAGAGTAATATGTTTACAGGGACATAGGGCTAGGCACAGCTGGTTCTACCTCCAGATAGGGCTACATGACCTAAAGAATTTATAATCCAAGTGGCCACTTGTATTGCTATTCACCCCACTGGTGTGCAAGCCAGCAAGATGCTCATTTCCTGCATAAATCTAGGGTAAACATTCCTCAGCATACTTTGGAGAGCTCACTTTGCAAACTGTGAGTTGGTGAATCAGGCTTAATGTTTCTGAAACCTGACCTCATTTTCCTTCTTTATATCTTGTCACTTATGATGTGCAATGCATCTAATGACTAAGGAAACTTTAAATAATGAATAAGTTAACAGATAAGTATCCATTTCAAGTGGAATATCTGCTTATTTTTAATTTAACATATTGAATAAGAGCCCAGGCTTTCCACAAGAAGAAAACCACTTTTCTTATTGTACCTCTCAAAAGAACAGTTAAAAAAAAAAGCCAGGAGATCTAGTAATTAACTTTTGAATAGAAACTTTTCAAAGAAGTAGAAATCTCAAACTTCCTATTTTCCCAACAAGGTATAATATACACGGATTCACTTTTGTGGGGCAACTTTCAGCCAAGTAAAATGTGTGGGAAAATTATATCAACAAGAACTTCTCTGAACTCTACCACAGAAGCTCTTTTATCTCTAAGCACTACCAGCACGATCAGTAAAACATAACATTTCCCTAGATAACAAACAGTCTGAAAAGGAACTATATTTAAATAGTTCTGAAAAATTCCAACATTCTTGCTTCTGTATAGGCTGTCCCTTCCCTTGAGAACTGGGCAGCTGAAAACCACAGCACAGCGGCTGATTTATCAGCCGCATTTAAAAAGCAGCACAACGAGGACAAATATCTTGCAATTTCCGCTGCTTCAACTACTACATAGTTTATGCTTGAATTATTGAGAAAAATAGGTTTTTGGATTAAAATGAAGAAAAATTAAGCCAGGGAAGTAGAGCATGTTTCAAAGCCCAGATCTCTTTGCGTTGACAAAGGCGGTCTAAGTTTCAGGCCTCGCTGAGGATCAGATGAAGTCATTATTCATTCAGTCAGGGAAAAAAGACTCAATTACCTCAACCTAAAGATGCTATCAATGAATGCAAAGTGCATATTTTACTCTATTCATCCAAATCCCATTAAAAAGTGAAAGGAATGATTTAATCTGGCTTTCTAGAGTTGGTCTTTTTTTGTAATAAAATAAAGAATCTCTGTCCAGCAAAATGCATAACCACTACCTCACACTTTTCCCTCCTGCATCATAGCAGTGAAAGACTGCAAAAGCAGAGACAAAAACAGCTAGAAATGAATACAAAGTTTCCTTTGAAAAAATGCCACATATAGGATCGAAACATTAAATGTAACCCACTGCACATTGATATGTAGATAATTCAAGCATTAATACCTTTCTAATTGATGAAGACAGATGTGGTAAATTGCCTGATTGGTGAATATAAGAGTCAAGAGACCAAAGAAACTGTTGTCCAAATTGTTTTGGAGCAAATTAAAGAAAAACTTATTTTCTCCCAGGTAAAATGTATCTTTCTTCTCTTTTAAAAAAGATTACATCCAGCTTTCTGTCAGGTACAACTACCTTAAGTATGTCTAATTTTCCTACAGCCTAACGGTAATCTGACTACAGTACATATTATTATTGTTGAATTTCTTCTTAAAGTGAAGTTGACTTACTAAAGCTTACCACAGGAAATCTCCAAAGAGTAAGAAATTATAAGTACATATACTAATCTCTTATTTGCAAAACTTGCATCAAATACACAAACACCTAAATGGGTAAATATTTAAACAACTGAGCTTTCCTCGATACTCACAGTAGTGTTTACAATTAATCCAAGCATATATATATGTGTGTGTGTGTGTGTAAAGTTTATCTGGATTACCAAATGTTCCAAGTTACATTCTGGTTAAAAACCTAGTTAATTGGTAAATTTAGAACTGTTAACTCTTTTCTAACTAGAAACTTCTAACATCTCAGAGAACCTTCTGTCCTTTGCCATAGCTACAAATCTTCTTGCACTAACAGGAATATTCTTAATCATTTGAGGTAATTATGACTACATAAGAAAAAGGTGAATTAAGCAGACTACAGAGTAATTTTCAACATTTATTGTAATTTCCCATATTTGTAAAGCAAATTTTCTTCAACTTGTCATAATATTTGTTCTGTTTGAAACAACTGTGATAACAAAATTAAATACGCCACTGGAAATTTTAATCTCCAAGGGAAAATTTGTGCATAATGTCTAAGACAACCACAATAGTTTTGCAAAGGGGCTGTTCTAGGATAATGAACACAATAATTGCCTGTATAATCTAAAATGCTACTAATGGCAACAATCACAAATCCATTTAGCTCCTCTTTAATTTATGTACCAAGTTTTAAATAGCTAATGGTTCTCAGTAAAATAATGGTTTATACCAACAATAAAGGGTAAGTACGGTATTCTCCTGCTTAAACAAGAAAAAATCAGTCAGAGTTGTTGCTTTTTTTTTGAATGAACTGAATGAATGAAGAGAATAAGGTCTTATCTTTGCAACACAGTACTATGCTGATATATTTCAAAGTTAAAATCCTCACATACTATTAAGTTCCTTTGAAATCAACTTACTCTAAATTGAAATAAGGTTTGAGGTTACAAAAACTTAAGGTCTGGCCCCTGATTAATTAAAGTAGAAGATAAAGCAAAAAACATGACCATCAGGGAATCAAACTATTCTACTGTTGATCTTATGACATTATCCTTGGATTACCATGATTCTTTTGAAATGGAAAAATACTTTCCAGGTTGACCAGGAATTTTGTTAAGATGTTGAACTGGGGGATTTTAAATATTCTCTCAGAGGTTAAATTCATTATTTCAATTTAATTTTTCCCCATTTTTGCTGTAACTATAGCACAATATATATAGATAAAAGCATGTAATAAATCATTCTTCATTTGTCCAAAGTTGTTTGCACATACTAGATTGTTAAAGTGTTGAAGTGATTGGCAGATACCTTTAAAAGAAAAAAAGCCTAGTAAATATAACATAGCAAGGTTGTATCATTCTGTTTTATTTATCTTTTCAACTTTAGGAATTTCTACTTTGACCTTTAAAATACAGAGACTGACATGGAAATACTACCTCTCTTTTTTAAGAATGTATACCTTTAGAACATTTTTGTTTCCATTTATGACAGCCTAAAAGAAAAGTAAAAATTAGAA
This sequence comes from Dromiciops gliroides, assembly GCF_019393635.1. Classification (NCBI taxonomy): domain Eukaryota; kingdom Metazoa; phylum Chordata; class Mammalia; order Microbiotheria; family Microbiotheriidae; genus Dromiciops; species Dromiciops gliroides. Next base: position 193,084,135 of record NC_057861.1, read on the forward strand.
ATGTCATGTATGCTTTTTTCCTCCTATCAAAGTTTTTTGGGGTACTGGGATGGAGTGTCGGTGGATAAAAGAATATGAACTACTCTGTCTTAAGTGTTTCCCAGTACATTCAGGCCAGGCATATACTGTAGAAATGTCTGAGCCATTATTGTTTATCGCGTCAGTGATCTGCGAAATAAGAAGGGTTTCTTTTGGCCATTATAGCCTATTGGCTCAATAATCTGTGTTTTAAAAGCTCCCTAAATAGGTATTAGAACATCAATTCTTAATGTTACAATCTATCACTTTAATCATTTTTTAAGATCCCTAAATCTATATTTACACAACATAAGTTTGAAAAGTCAATTAATATGTACTTTCATGGCCCATTATTTTATTAGCTAACATATTATATGGTTTAACCTACCAACTACTGCATTGCATGCTATTTGAAGGGTTTTGATTTTATTCAAGATTTTGTTACCTAAGGTAATATTTGTTGTATATTTGAAAAAAACACCATTTCAAAAATCTCACAGTTAGAAGGGACTGCAGAGGCCATCTAGCCTAATTTGAACAAGAATCTCTTTTACAATATACCTAATAAGTAGTGATTCAGTTTGAAGATCTCTAGTAGTACAGAAATCCACTATTACCTAAGGCACTGGTTCCACTTCTGAATAGCTCTAATTTGAAAAAAAAAAGTTTCCTTATATCAAGCCTAAGTCAGCCTTTCTACATTTTACACTATTGACCTACTTCTGGAGGACAAGCAGAGTAACTCATCCTCAACACACCTAAGTCTATTTGCAACCCCAGTTCTATCAACTGACCAATGGCATGACCTCAAGGACCATCACCACTTTGGTTGCTGTCTTGGATATGCTCCAGTTCATTAGTGTCCTTTACTCCCCTAATTCAATAATCCAACAGCTATGATATATAGGATGAAATATAAATTCCTCTTATTTGACATTTAAGGCCTTGTACAAACCTTCCTAGTTTATTCCACTTAGCCTACCAAGGCCAAAACAGCCAATTTGCAATTCTTCACACATGGCATTCCACCTCTTTTCTTTGTACCTTTTTAGACTGTTCCTTTATTATCATCTACATCCCTTTTTATCCCTATTTTTCTTTAAACCTTCAATGCTCAATTCAAATGCTCTTTTCTTTTTTTTTCTTTTTCCATTTTTTTTTTTGGTGGGGCAATGGGGGTTAAGTGACTTGCCCAGGGTCACACAGCCAGTAAATGTCAAGTGTCTGAGGCCAGATTTGAACTCAGGAACTCCTAAATCCAGGGCCGGTGCTTTATCCACTGCGCCACCTAGCCACCCTCCTCAAATGCATTTTCTACCTGGGGTCTTTTCTGATCTCTTTCCTCATCTCCTTTAGTTACCCTATATTATACTTTATTTGTTTTATACCTCTACATGCTGGCTGATAGAATACTAAGTTCCATTTTGGTTTTTATAACCCCACTATCTAGATGAGTGCCTGGCACATAGGAGGTATTTAGTAAATGTTCTGATTACTTCCTAAAATGTGGTATCCAAAAGCTAACACAATGTATGTTAAATCTGTATACTAGAATTTTTAATGTAGCATAAGATTGCAATAACTTTTTTGAGTCAGATCACACTGTTGACTTATCTTGAGCTTGCTTTAGTAGATTAAAGCATCTTTTTAGGCACACTCTTGCCTGTCCTGCTTTATTCTTATTAAGTGGATTTAAATAAAAAAAAACCAAAACAAACAACAACAAATGTAATATTTGGAAAACCTAGACTTGGATTGGCCTCTAACACTAGCAACGGACATTTTTCTCTGGGCCTTCAGTTTATTTCATGTGCAAAATTAGAGGATGATAGTGACATCAAAGGTTGCTGTCACCGCTCTATATTTATGATCCTAGTATATTATATAGTTTATGTTTATTCCAATTGAAATCTGGCTTATTATACTTAATCCACTCTCTAATCTGTCGAGATCTTTTTTAATTCATTTTTTGGTGAGGCAATTGGGGCTAAGTGACTTGTCCAGGGTCACACAGCTAGGTAAGTGTTAAGTGTCTGAGGTCCGGACCTTAACTTAGGTCCTTCTGAATCCAGGGCTGGTGCTCTATCCACTGAGCAACCTAGCTGCTCCAATCTTTTTTTATTCTTGATGACGTCATCCAAACTGTTTCTAAACCCTCTTAGTTTTGAGTCATTTGCAATCCATGCCATTAATACAACAATTGAAAACAATTTGAAAAACACCAATGGACCACTGGGGTCCTCAACTAGGACCTCCTTCAAGTTGAACCTCAGTTCTACTCTTTTAGTCCAATTGTTCAAATGTGTTTCTGAATCATCCCTAATAGTTATAACCTTAACCCATTACTCTGTCCATGATAGACTTTGATAAATGCATTTTTTAAAAGCCATGTAAAATCTGTTTCAAACAACATTAACAAAATAAATAAATTTGATTTATTCAAACTTCTGAATACTGCTGCTAGGGAGAAAGAAATATAATCATTCTTGGATATAAGAAGAGAAACTAATTTTAGCATAATAACAACCCAAAAGGAGGCAACAAAATACTTACTATTTAATATTTAAAACTTAAATATTGTGCTTTGTCCTATCAGCATTGTGATAAATAATGCATATATGCCAGTTTTTTTCTTACTTATATCACCCTCAAATAATGATCAGAGACAGACAATTATGTTTCCTGACCTACAAAGAACACTTGACAGAAATGATGACTATTACTCAAATCTGAAAATGCATCAGAATTATTTGTTAAATTTGTAGTGATGGCAATGATTACATAATGCAAATTATGTCTTGTAAATGCTGGCCTTCTTACTTATAGATAACCCAAGGAATTTTCTTTAAAAAATACCTATCTGGCTTATCCTTAGTGTGAAGAATTTTCATTACTCCGAATATTTCTTTTTCTCCCCAAACTAAATATTGGTTGTTTCATATGATTTTCTTACAAAATATGCTTTATACAATATAATTTCATTAGTACCATTTATTATTTTCTTATATGCTAAGTCCCTTAGATTTCTGAAATTGACAAACACCAACAAACAACAGCTTCCATATATAAAAAAATAGTAGAAAGATTTTCTGTGATACCACAATCTCTATTATGGAAAGATTAAAAATAAATAAAATCATAAAACCTCCTTTTGAAGTTGTCCTACTTGTCTGTGTATATTTTAAATGGCTCTGTTTTTCCTTTTTTTTTTTTGTTTTAAAAGCACCAATATAACTTATCCCCTTCATTATAAACCGCTAGTTCCCACTATCTCTCTTCTCTCTCTCTCTTTTTTTTTTTGGTGAGGCAGTTGGGGTTAAGTGACTTGCCCAGGGTCACACAGATAGTAAGTGTCAAGTGTCAGAATCAGGATTTGAACTCAGGTCCTCCTGAATCCAGGGCCGGTGCTTTATCCACTGCGCCACCTAACTGCCCCTACTACCTCTCTTCTCAAGAGATGGGTAGCATAATTCATTATTGGGCCTCTGTAGTCATGGTTGGTCATTGTTATTGATCAAAGTTCTTAAATCTTTCCAATTTGTTTTTTACAATGTTGTAGTAACTGTATAAATTATTCCCTGGTTCTGCCCACTTCACTATGCACTCATTTTGCAGTTCATACAAGTCTTCCAAGTTTTTTTTTTAATCTACTCATTCACTCCTTTTATTTTCACTGCACAATGTAATTAAAAAAACTACATTAAATTCACATAGGATAATTTGTTTAACCATTCCCTAAATGCACATCCTCTTTGTTTCCATCTCTTTGCTATAATAAAATGTGTTGCTATAAATATTTTTTGTATATATGGTTCCTTTCCCACTGTCTTTGATTTGTTTGAGGTTTAGGACTAGTATTGTTAGATTAAACAGCTTGAACAATTCAGTGATTTTGGGGGGTGGGGTGGGGTTCCAAATTGCTTTCATGATTGGCTGGATCAGTTCACACCTCCACCAACTTTGCATTAGATGTCGATTCTCTGACAGCCCTCCAACATCTGTCATTTTCCCTATATGTCATATCTTTGCCAATTTATTGGTTTTGAAGAGGACCTCAGAATTGTTTTTTTTTAATGTGCCATTCTCTTATAATTAGTGATTGGGGGCATTTTAAAATATGGTTATTGAGGATTTAGATTTTTTCTCTTGAGAACTCATCTTTCATATCTTTTGACCATCAAAAACATTTATTATTTTGAACTTTAGTTTTCTCAGAGAAGGTATGTGTATGTTTTTTAGCCAGTGTTAATAACTATAATAATATTTAAAATGAAAAAAGTATAATATTTATAGTTATGTGGGATAATTTAACTGGACAAAGACAAAACATATGACACTAAATATTAAGAGTAAGGAATGATTAAGAATATAAAAATTCTGTTCTTAGAAGATATGTGTAAATTATTTTAAAATTAGCTATTTAATGAAAATTTTCAAACACAATATTTAATTACATTGGTAATTTTGCCATTCTTTGAAATGATCTTGGCAAGTAGGTCATTTAGTTTTTGTTCCTGTATAATATGAATCAGTCTCATCTGAGGAATGGTTTTTCATCTTAATTCATCTTAACATTTTAGACTGTTTATAATATCTTAAAAGTGGAGGAGGCAGGGAGAGAAAATGTAAAGAATGAAAAAGTAATGTTATGGTTTGACCAGAAGAGGGAGCTCCAAGATTGCTCTTTATCATTTCTGTGTTAAGCCTACATTGGGTATTTAAGTAACAATTGCAAACTTAAATCACTGATAAGGCAGCACAAGGCAAAACTGCTACAAGACTTTTTAAAAATAAAACATATATATATATGTATGTATGTATGTATACACACACACATATATATATATATATGTCATGTGTAATACAGTACTAAATGTATAGAATTTCATATGCTATTTGGGATAACTGTTTTAGAAAGAAAAATGCTTTTATGAAATAAATGTCAGGAGGTGGGGGGAAAAATCAGAAACTACCCGATGTTCAGTATCCAAATAGGTAATTAGGCTACAGTGTAAGACAATCCCAAAACTAAGTCAATAAAAGTGTACTGATAGACTAAGTTAATGGTTTCATGATCCTTGTTGTTTTCCTAACAACATAGGAAGCTATCAATTCTAAATGGGTTTCCCAAGACCACCCACCAATTTAGAATAATTACTTCAATAACCTATGCTACTACTGACATCAAAAGCTTCAACATCTAACATCATTCATACTAGGGATATCTTGAAGTTAAACATTTAGTTTTCAGTCTTATTAAATAAGTAAAGTTTTTAGGGGAGTATATTTCTTTCAATGGCTCTTTTGAAATAACATTAAATTTTCTAATCCTTAATATAATAATACATAATACAAAAATCTCTAAATTTCATGAAGCAATACTCTCAGTTTGCTACATTTTATTTATACTCCAGTAATGCTATCAATTTATATGCGGTTGTTAAAGATTATTTGTAAAGAAACTGAAGTAATTTAATTTTAAATTTCAACATTCTTGACAGGTTTTCATACAGGTTCTCATGTAAGATTTTCTTTCAGGAAGATAAAAAAAGCAACAACATTACTAATAGTTACACTATATAAAGGAGTACATATGATCTTTTGTAACTAATATGAAAAGGCTCATTTTAATTTGTTTTATTTTTCCTATGTTCAAGAGAGTACATGTAAAACAGTAGGTAACAGTATTTACCTGGAAATAAAAGAAATTTCCTAAGAAATTTTAAAAATAAAAAAGAATCACTAAATTGTTTGAATTTGATGACAATATATTTAGGGAACTGTTAAAATACCTATATACCATCCCATGGTGTTCTGAATCTTCGTAGGTAAAAGGAAAACCCTTTTCTGTAGGTGAAAACTAAGAGCAAAGACTATGTGACACGTCTTTGAATTATAAAGTGATAGCTTCTGATTTGGTTGAATTTTCCGGGGCAATTCAGTGGAGACTGTTCTAAAATTAATTGCAAGTGGGTAGATGTAAAAAGGTGAGTTCAAAACTGTTTACATCTTACATCAGAACTGGAATGCTTGATCAATTTTGCAATTCTGATGATTAAAAGAGGTTATTGTGGCCAAAGTTACAGTGTGGACATTCAAATATATTATTAAGATAAGCAAAAGATCAGATGTATGGTGTATTATTCAACTGTTTCCTTATAAAAATTACCTTTATTGTGCTTACGGTTTTTTTTTTTTTTTAGAAAACAACAAGAGCAACAACAACAAACCAGCACAAGAGGAAAAGGTGAAGAAGGAGAATTAAAGGAGTCAACTTTTAACTTTCTGCAATGTTCCTTTGAATATAATTTTGGTAAAATTATGGTTAAATTTTAGAGTAAAAGTTGCCATTCATTTTTCTGATTGATATACC